>NC_136792.1:35360206-35425206 GCF_951216825.1 Electrona antarctica | reverse complement strand
GTGTGTGTGTGTGTGTGTGTGTGTGTGTGTGTGTGTGTGTGTGTGTGTGTGTGTGTGTGTGTGTGTGTGTGTGTGTGTGTGTGTGTGTGTGTGTGTACGGGTGTGTGTGCGTCAATTTAACAAAGGATTAAGGATAATGGAAACAAACCCAGAACCTGTTCGCTTAGTCCTTAGTCTAAAAGAGCGGTGTGATATTTTTTACAAGGTTGTTTTAATGATCTCAACATTCTGCACAGGGTGTGTGTGTGTGTGTGTGTGTGTGTGTGTGTGTGTGTGCGCGTGCGTGTGCGTGTGCGTGTGTGTGTGTGTGTGTGTGTGTAACAGACATGTTTACAGTGATGTTTATAGCTATACGATTGATGTGCGTAGGTCAGCGGTAGCCTAGCAGCAATCTAAGTACAGCGGAGGTATAAGTTAAGTGTCTTCTTGCATTGGATGGGATTGCCTGGGCTTTGAGGGGGAGATGCTTTGAAGTGCAAATGCCTTATAGATGAATCAGATAATAATAATGTAATGTATTAATGTAATGTCAGCTCAGTGGGGCTGCATACTTTGGTGCGTGCGTGTGCGTGTGCGTGCGTGCGTGCATGCGTGTGTGCGTGCGTGCGTGCGTGCGTGCGTGCGTGCGTGCGTGCGTGCGTGCGTGCGTGCGTGCGTGCGTGCGTGCGTGCGTGCGTGCGTGAGTGTGTGCACATGCATGTAGTATTACTCTACTAGTGAGGGCCACATTTCCCCAGTAGAATTTGAGAAGTAGACAGAGAAATGGTTGTTTTATATTTTAGATTTAGGCTTTTACAATATTAGGAACATATTCAGGTTTGGATGTGGAAGTGAAGCCCACCACAGAGAAGAAGCTGTGGTGACCCCCGTACTTGTCTCGGAGGTATGTTTCCTGCCACGTAATTATCCCTTAATGACTTGAGCCTAAGACCCAGACGGAGCAAATTGTGTTTGAACCGTTTAGACTTGCAAGCGACTCATTAAAGTGTGTGTGTGTGTGTGTGTGTGTGTGTGTGTGTGTGTGTGTGTGTGTGTGTGTGTGTGTGTGTGTGTGTGTGTGTGTGTGTGTGTGTGTGTGTGTGTGTGTGTGTGTGTGTGTGTGTGTGTGTGTGTGCGGGGGCGTGTGTGTGCGCGTGCGCGTGTGTGCGTGCGTGCGTGTACGCATGTACACATACACACATGCTGTACCATCACAAGTTGGCTTGCAGTGCATTATGGAGAGCCATGGCTATATTCCCAGTGCTACAGTTACAAATGACACTTGAAAAATAGTTTTTCATGACTTCCCCCCCTTCAAGGGTGATTATTTTTCTAATGAAAACGTTATAAAAACTTGTTTGAAAATAATTGAACACAATATGCCTGCTTCACAATGCAGTGTGAAGTGCTTTTGATGAGTTGATTCCCTTGAGCTATATACCGTTTAATCTCTAGAACAATGTGAAATCACTGTCCATGTATTTCAACAGGCTGCTCACTAGCACCACTTGAAGCAAATCATACCCAATTAAAGATTGAAACAGCAGGCTGTGCGCTGCTTTAGTGTGCATTGCACATGCATGCATGTACTTGGGTGTGTGTGCGCGGACGCTGCGTCTCTCCATATGTCTGTGCGTGCATCGTGTGTGCACCCCACTTCTGTGTAGTGTGTGTTCATAGTACAGATGCAATGCTGGCCAATGTGCATGCGTGTCTTTTTAAGTGGCGTGTGTGCGGCGGTGGTGCTGTAGCCTAGTCAGTAATCCAGGGGTTCTCAACGAATTTGGCTGGGGACCCCCGGAAATGCTTTGGCCATGTCTCGCGAAGGTTGAGAATCCCTGTTGTAATCAACTGCAGGTGCTCATGCTACATGGAGACACATGCACACAGTTTCACTGACGTTACTGATAAGAAAACTATCTCACAACTTTTAGAAGTTTCAGGTTCTGGAAGGATCTGCCCTACCCTTCAGTAGACCTGTGTCATACCAAATGAGAATGACGTTACTGATAAGAAAACTATCTCACAACTTTTAGAAGTTTCAGGTTCTGGAAGGATCTGCCTTACCCTTCAGTAGACCTGTGTCATACCAAATGAGAATGTACTCTAGTGTATAATTATGTATAACAACCTCCCCAGAGCCGTAAGGTTCATGGGATGGGGCGCATTGGGGCGGGGTCACGAAAATCCCCAAATCAATAGTTCTCTTCTTCTTGGGAGCATGAAGGTCACAGTGAATCTTTGTGTTCCCACTGCAGGAGATATACGCTCATTTGACAATTAAATATTTGACCCGACGGTGGTGCTAGAGAACAGGTCATGGTGTCACCAAAATAAACAAGCTTCTGTCTCTTGGGGGCAAGGATGTGCACAGCAAACTGTATGTACGGCAATCCCCTGATTACTTTGCAATAGACAAACAGACAAATGAACCCTCCTGGGTGGAGGTAATGACATCGCCACTAACCATAAGTCTATTATTTAATTACCTTTCTTGCCAAGCAGATAATGAGTCTGTAATCAGAACTGCAAACTCACTCCCAATCTTTTGCCGTAGTCTGAAAACATCAGTAGAACAGACTCTGTAGCACTTGCCATAGCACTTGCCCTAGCCTCGACGACCATAGAGGCGTGTGCAAAGGTTCAATTTATGTAATCATTATTATAGATATTCCACTGTTAGACGGACATTAGGTTCTTAGCTTGCGTATGATTCTTGATGACTTTTTTAATGTATATTGAATGATGTATTACAATCTTAATTGCTCTAAAATCTCTCTGGATTAAGAGCATCTGCTAAATGCCTAAATTGTAATTGTAAATTGATCCAGATTACATTAATAGTCATGGGAGATTGTGACTTGACCTCTAGGGCTGGGTGATATTGCCAAACCAAATATATATTTATTTTACAAAATACCCCCAGTATTGTGATGATAATATTGTATTGTGACAATAATATAAATTTACTTTTTGTATTTTTCCAAAAAGTAGCAGATCTGTAAGCGAGCTTGTCGATCTGCTACTTTTGAGGGGTGCTAGCCCCTCCTATGTCCAGTTGTGAGTGTTTATGTAAACACAAACATTGTGTTAACACAAACATTGAATGCCTTTAACAATGAATGGCATTGTGTAAACACAAACATTGAATGTCTTTAACAATGAATGGCATTGTGTAAACACAAACATTGAATGCCTTTAACAATGAATGGCATTGAGTGTTTGTGTAAACACAAACATTGAAGACGAAGGTGATGACGCAAATTGTGATTGGCCAGAATGAGATGATGTATGATGATAAGAGTGCCCCTCACTTCACACAGGTGTGAAGTGAACAGCTTTGTGTATAGGTGTGTTTGAGCACGTGTTTGTAGCACGGAATGTGATGATTTGATTGGCTGATGTATGATGATGTATGATGATAAGAGCGGTCCTCACCTCACGAGAGATGAGAGTAATTTTAGTTTTGTTTTTAGTAACAGTTTTGGATATATGAGGTCACCACCCGACAGAGACGATATGCTACAACATTCAAGCAATGCATCTGGTCTGTCCAATGTAACTGTGACGTCCATGTCAAATACAATTCATCAGTGGTGGAAGTACATTTACTTAAGTACTGTACTTTAGTACAGTTTTGAGGTATTTGTACTTTACTTGAGTATTTCCAATATGCAATAATTTTCTTCCAATTCTACTCCACAACATCTCAGATCCAAATATTGTACTTTTACTTTTACTCCACTACATTTACGTATTTAACAGCTTTAGCTACTAGTTACTTGGTAGATTTGGATTATTATTACAAAACATGCATGAACCACTTCAGCCCGATTTGGCCATTTGAAAATAGCAGATCTACAAGCTCAAAATGTGTCACTATGCAACACATTGTGAGCTTATAGATTGGCATGCTATGGTGCATTTTGATACCAAAACCTTTGCACTCAAGTCAATTTTGAATTCTGGATTTTTACTACTAACAGAGTATTTCTATATTGCAGTATAGATACTTTTACTCAAGTACAAAATGTGAGTACTTTTTCCACCACTGATAAACATAAACATCTCGCCCAGCCCTAATGACCTCTCGATCAGTGTTCTTCACAGCCATCATAAATATGGAGCTATTCCAACTAGTATTCAGTCAGATAACTCACAAATAGATTGAACAAATATTATTATAGAATGAGAATAATAAGTGTGCATATCATATTTTATCTTGGCATTCGGCTCTGCTACATTTCTGAGTGGTGCAGCCACTCCAATGAACTGCAATGTGAGTGTGTCCTGATGTCTGTTTTAGTTAGATATACATAAACAACCAAATATATACACCCTGTACTGTATATCTAGCAGAACTAGCAGAGCGCAGAGCCCACTGGTGGTGCTGGGGCCTGGGGGTGGCGGTGGGAGCAAACAGCTCATAACGACAACCAGGAACGCAACAGAAATAAGGCAGCCTTGCCCAATTGGTCAGCTGATTGCCACGACAGCGTATGACGTGTGGGACTTGCATAGCACTGAATGAGCCCCTCAAGTATATCTGACTGAACTAACTCTGCAAGCTACGTATCATTTATTCTGTATGAATCTCGGATTTCGCGATCAATATCAGATGGGGCGGCAGTGGCTCAGGGGAGAGTGGCCGCTTGGGAACTAGAAGGTTCACCAGTTCGACCCCGGGCTCCGCCAGCTGCGTTAGTGTTGAAGTGTCCTTGAGCAATACGCTGAACCCCTAATTGCTCCCGATGAGCAGGTTGGTGCCTTGCATGGTTTCCTTCGCCGTCTGTAAAGCGCCATGGTTAAGGCGCTATATAAATGCACCTTTTACCATGAATATGGGTTAATTCATTCATTTATTAAACACAATACATTTCTATATGGCATGATATTTGGTATTGGAGCCAGGCCCGGGCAGTATTATGGGTGTCTTAAGTACCAGGTCTTATTACTTTACTTAAGACCTGGTCAATGCTGTTTGGCCACTCAGAATAGCCAAATGGCATTGATCACGCCTCCAGGTCTTAAGTTAAGTAATAATACCTGGTACTTAAGACACGCATAATACTGCCCAGGGCCTAGGATCATGGATGTCTCTTGTTCTGATTCAGCATATACGTCCTTGTAGCAGCTACAGTACAACTATGATTCTGAGCCCTGTGACCTTTAGTAGTACTGCCTTACGTGCGTCTAACATACTTCTCACCATGATATCATGTTTAATGAAAGCATAACCTTCTCCATTTAGAATATTGTCTCGACTGCCATTACCTCATCACATAACGGTTTACTCTTCCAGTAAATTCTCCCATTGCTTTGTTTGATTGGCTCTGTAGGCGGATTTGAACCAGAAACACAAACAGTGTGAACTGTGAAGGTGTCATAATTGGAAATTATATGCTGGAGGGTGATATAAAACCCTGTCATGACAGAATCATGCCCCCCCCCCCTCTCTCTCTCTGTTGAGCGTGCTTGGAAGGCACAACAGGACCAGTTTGTTGCCAAGGATCCTTATTATATGCCACTTTGGGCTTGTTTTCCTGACAAGTTGGTAGTAAATATTGCCAGTTACAGTTTTGTGGCCTTGTTTCTTGTTTTTAACCAACACACAGACATAAAGGTGGTCACTGCACTCACATGTAAAACTTGCAGATGCTGTTTATCTCCCAGTGTGCAGGAGGAAGAATGCTCAGGATTATTATTGTGATAGATTTAATTTATATAATCCTTGATTTCTGTCTTTTGTGAACAATAATAGCAATTCAAAGCAGTTTTCCTCAAAACTGCACCTACAGTCTCTGTCATGACATGAAAAAGTTTCAGAAAACTGTTAGGATTCAGGAGACATTTGTAGAATCGACCTCATGTCTTAATGGGTTCAGCAAAGCATTGAGTAAAATAATATATCCAAAATGGTGTTTAAGTACTGTCAAGAAATCTTACCACAAAATCCTCTCTCTCTCTCTCTCTCTCTCTCTCTCTCTCTCTCTCTCTCTCTTTCTCTCTCATATCAGTACACGTCCGCTCTAACCTATGATGGCGTGCTGGTGATGGCTGAGGCATTCCGGAACCTTCGCCGCCAGAAGATTGATATCAGTCGCCGTGGGAACGCGGGCGACTGCCTGGCCAATCCGGCCGCTCCCTGGAACCAAGGCATAGATATGGAGCGCACACTCAAACAGGTAAGACACACGCATGCACGCATGGACACGTGCATACGCGCATGGACACTCACACGCACGCACGCACACAAACAACGAGATGAGGACAGGTTGAAATGATACACTTTCACATGTTGAAATAAGAATGTGTGCTCTCTCAATACGCAGCAGTGACTGTCACGACTACAAATTTAAGTTACGGTACACATTTTTATTTATACATTTGTGGCACAACATTTTGACCCTTGGGTCTTCATCATTTGCCTGATGAAGAGCTAAAAGGTCGTGGCTTGCCAGCTTCTCTTATGGTCTTGTAATGTGCACTAAAAAAACATTTTATTTATTCTTCCCCCACCTGTTCCTGCACACCTTTTTTCCTTCATCTTAATTCTTCTGTTATCGTCATTATGATTCCAGGTGCGTATTCAGGGCCTGACAGGAAACATCCAGTTTGATCACTACGGGCGACGGGTGAACTACACCATGGATGTGTTTGAACTGAAGAGCAACGGGCCACGCAAGGTAGCCTGACACACACACACACACAGACGCACGCACGCACGCACGCACGCACGCACACACGCACACACGCACACACACACACACACACAGTGTATAGTTAAGGTTATATTCAGACTGAGTGTCAGCCCAAAATATATGATATGCTTTGTATCAAGTCCAAACATAAAAAAACAAAGGTAGGGTTTGCAAATCAGTGTGAAACATGTCTCAGCGAGTTTGGACACATTCTACGAAAGTGTATTTTCCTCGCTCTCTGACAACGGGTCACATCACCAACGCATTGTGAGCTTGCAGATCAGCTATTTGCTTGTATAAATTACGCATTACTCAACAGTAATTACAGTGCTACTGTTGCGTCGGTATTGGTTCAGAATTGTCTAAAGTCCAATAAAAGGCTATAGACATAACTCATGGGACCTTAAGAAATGGCATATTTTAATGATTACAGAGATGCATATCCTGAAATGAATGGGACCACGTGATATGAATATGAACAGCAAATGAACATGGATAAAAGCAGATACGACCTGTTATAGCGCTCCATATCAGTCCGTTGGTCGGGCGCCCCTTGAAGCGCAGGGCCAGCGCTGTCATGTCTGTCCTGGAGAGCTCTGAAGTGTCTTTACTTTTTCAGACACTATATAGAAATCTCTGTCTCTCTGTGACCTGTATAAGCACAGCTAGTGTGCACACTCTTATAAGTAATGGTAACTGCTTTAAAGGTTTCCTTTATCTCATCAGCCCTCCTTGGTCATTGCTTGTATAAGTTAAGCATTACTCAACGCGGCGCCTATGTTGTTACATCGCTACCCCAGCAATCACTTGTCTGAATACACAAATCTGATACGACCATTTGCAAATAGCAGTGTGGACAGTCAGCCCTACTCATTTTAATACTTATTTCTTATTTTATATTCACTGTATATTTGCACACGTTTAATGTGTCCTCTTCATTTAGCCATTCTAACTATTTGAACAAGTGGATAATTTTAATACAGTGCCTGAAGTCTGAGCAAAGCTGTTTGCAGTGAATCTCATTAGAAAGCTCCCCTGTTGTCTGGACTTGGATGAGGGAGCAGATTATCAGTGCTGCTGTAATATAAAAGACTGACATGCTTTTTAGCAGTGATTCCCAACATGTGGGTCCCCAAATCATTGCATCAAAAGCTTCAAAACACTAACATTTGATATATATTGATGATAATATAACATTGCTATGATGTTTGAAATCTGTACAATCAACATAAAGTATACTCTGTTGGTATTGTTGATCCAACTTGGAACACGATCGACATGCAGTTAATCATGTGTGTCGGCAGAGTTACTTAAACTGCACCGATTCCAGTGTAAGAACTTCAGATCAACACAAACAGTAGCACCGGCAGGGGAATAAATAAATATCAATTTGGAGACGTGACTTGCTTCACACAGCTCATCCGAGCGTGGCCCTCACTCATTGTGAGGCTTCTTATTTAGAATTAGATCACACCCAAATCATCTGTTCAATAATACATGCCCATTCACAGGTGCCGGTCAGTGTTCAATCAATCAATCAATCATCAAATCAAACAGCATAAATAAACAATACATTCAACATTAAGGCCTGGGCTACACCTATATTGATCTTTTTCCAAAAGCACATTTATTTGTGCATTTGGGCCACTCAAACGGAGGTTTTTGGAAACGGATAAATAAAGTGAAGATTTTCCAAAATATCCGGATCAGTGGATCTGTGTAGTCATGCGAAACGGAGCTTTTGAGAAACGATGACGTCACCGTCACTCACCGCTCATTATTTTTGAGTGGTGTAAACCACTCCTACAACTGGCTTTTGTGTGCAGAAAAAAATGAGCATGGTTGCTATGTTCAAAATAATTTCTGACGTAATTAAATCACACCCGGGTGAACTGGATGACCGTAGCAACCATGCTCATTTTTTCTGCACAAAAAAGGCCAGTTGTGAAATCACATCCGGGTGTGATTTCATTACGTCAGATCAGAGCTGATCAGGCTATATAATACCTTACCTTATATAATAATAATGATTTCATTACGTCAGACATTACGTCAGACCACAGCTGATCATGCTATATAAAACCTTACACCACTCAGTTCACACGGGTGTGATTTTTAATAATTAGGTGAGAAATGCAGCTTGCGCCTGCATGGAAACTATACACGGATATCTATCCGATTGTTCATGTTTTTATATCACTGTTAAATATAATATCTCCTACAATTGAAACGTGGTACTGCAGTGATTTTCTCCTGTGTTCAATGCGTTTCTGCGTTTGTGTGTGGACACAGATATCTTTGTCATATGGCAGGGATATTTTTTTAAACGGAGGACGAAAATATCCGTTTTGCAAAAGCTCCATATAGGTAAAGCCCAGGCCTAAGTTTGCATTAAGTTACAATTCAGAGCATCATTCAACAATGTGTTAATCAAAATCTGATTCGATTTGATTAATCATTCAAATAAATATGTTCATGGAATGCACTAATTGAGCGCTTTCGAGATGTTCAAGTAGGCCCTGATCTAGTTGAAAACAACAGGTTTATATGGAATATGCTTCAAAGCTTTATTAGTGTAGTACGTAAATGCAGGGGCTTTCTGGAGTGAGGTTACAGTAGCCTATAGCAGTACACCGTAATGATGCTTCCATTTGATAGGGATGTATCGTTGCTTGTTAATGAAAGACAAGCCTAGCCTGCGTCTCCGTTTTCATTGTTCCTTGGACAGCAGTGTATGTTTAATGAAAGATTCATCTGCCAGATCAGAGTATCTCTCAACACAATCTATACAGTTCCAAAGGGAAATCTGCTCGACTGAAGTATAGCTCTGTTGTTGTGATGCTTATTGTTTTGTTTCCTCGTTCTGTCTGTCTGTCTGTCTGTCTGTCTGTCTGTCTGTCTGTCTGTCTGTCTGTCTGTCTGTCTGTCTGTCTGTCAAGGCATTGTGAGCTTATAGAGCGGCTATTTTCCCATATTTGTTGACAATTTGGCCAATGTTTGAGCAGTATAGTACAGTTACCTAACCTCCCACGGGGAAGCACACCTAAACCTAACCTTAACCCATGTCTAACCAATGACTAGTCTAAACTAAGTATGCACCCCGTTTGGTGATTAGTTTTGACACAGTAATGATATTTTTATTTTCTTTCTTTGTGACGGATTAAAAGGGTCTTAGAAGTCCTTAAATTGCCAATTAATTGTCATCTGAGGAAATACAATGTGGGTATATCCCCTGGGGCTCCAGAGAGAACCACCGCTGCTCTGTATAATGCCAACTTTTTCTCTCGCTATCTAACTCTTTATGTCTTTCTCTTCCTTTTCCACCCCCCCTCCCTCTCTCTCTCTCTCTCTCTGTCTCTCTCTCTCTCTCTCTCTCTCTCTCTCTCTCTCTCTATCAGTTTGGCTATTGGAATGACAATGACAAGCTGGTGCTGGTCCAGAGTGAGACCGCTGTGTCCAATGACAGCTCGTCGATGGAGAACAGAACAGTCGTCGTGACGACAATCATGGTAATTGCTCCTCCTTTCCTCCTATGTGACTGGGCCTGGCAAAAAGGCCCTCATTTCAACCAGAGTGATTCTTTTGTTTTTTACAGATTTTTACATGGAGATGTGACCATTTTAAAATGATTGTACCATTATACCCAAAGCTCAGAAAATGCCCTTTGAAAATTCAGAACATTTTAACCCCTAGAGCTGGCCAGAAGTGGGTGTGACAATGAGAGGGACAATAGGTACTTAACTCCACCCATAATGACTCACTAATCATCCAAACCACCCCCACATGTTGTAGCTGTTAAGGGAAGAATGACATTATTTTCATTTTCTTTTCATAGAATTAGTTTTCTTGGTCCAAATTTGTATTACAAAATGTACAAACTCTTAGTTGAGCTTATAGGACTAGATAGTACAATCCCTTAGATAATCAGAACTTGGCATCGAGTGGGGTAGGGGTAAAAGCTTCACTGAGGTCTTGGCATGGAGTGGGGTAGGGGTAAAAGCTTCACTGAGGTCATCAGGTGGGCACCCTCCTTCATACGTGTTTCGTTGATAGGCCCACGACACCTCCAAAGGGCTCAACGGCGACACCTTGCGTCCCAGGTGTGCCCCCCTCAGCTTTTACCCCTCCATGTTCATTTTGCAGCCTGAGGTTAGTTGTAATGATCTCAGGCGGGAAGACGAGTTTCTTGTCTAGATCAACCAGCATCCTCCAGTCTCGGGCAGAGTCTAGGATGGTTGTTTCGACTCTTGCAGATGGCTTTGCTGAGGGTTGTCCTGCTCTTACAAAAGGGGTGGTGTTTGAGTGTCTGGGCATTGGTGGAGGGAGGGCTGAACAGCATAGGTGGCTCTGATGATGAAGCTGAGTTGGCTTCCTTCCATTTCCCAAAGATCCTTCCATGTGAGCTTCCGATGCTCCATGTTTTCCCAGCTAGTCCACTGGCCCTGTTTGGACTGTGAGACTGCCGTTGCCCATCTGTCTGACTCCTCTTGTTGCCGCACCTGAGCAACCACCAGCTTTCTCCTCTGGGTTGATGTTGCCTTGTGCCATGTGGGTCGACTTGTCGTAAGTCCAAACCCACCTCTTCCATGCTGCACCTGCCCTACAATGTCTCCAAGCCTGAGAGCAGCAGTCTGGGAGCAGCCGCTCGGATCGCATCATCTAGAGACTCGGTCAGAGTCATGTTCAGCCTCACTTTGGTGCATTTAAACTCCTCTGTGAGGCTAGAGACGGGTAGTTCCAGGGCACTGTGTCCATACAAGCCGATGTTGCTGAGGCAACGTGGGAGGCCAAGCCACTTCTTGATGTACAAACTGACCGTCCTCTCCAGCTTCTCGACTTTGGTCATAGGGATCTCGTAGACCATTAGAGGCCACATCAGACGGGGGAGCAATCCAAACTGCAGGCACCACAGTTTCAACTTGCCAGGGAGCAAGGTCTTGTCAATGCTGACAAGGCCTTTGATGGCTTCTTCCCTCAGCCGATCACTCTGGTCTGAGTCTTTGAGGCTTGCGTTGTACCATCGCCCCAGGCTCTTGACTAAAATTATAATAGAGAAGATATATCATAAATGAATACTGAAACCAGATATAATCATTAAGGAAAGTTTATGCATGCACTATGTGTACTATATAAACTCTTCATTTCCATTTTCCAGCCATTCAGTTGCAAAAAAATCTTTATTATTATTATTATTTTTAAATAATTTGGGGACCCCCCAAAATAATTTGGCGAACCCCCGAGGGGTCGCGACCCACGGATTGAGAACCCCTGGGCTAGGTCGAGGAATAAGACGTGCAGGTCTCTTCCTTCCCTTTTGGCAGATTGGATTTGGTGCCATATCATGCTTGTATGCTCCAAGCATCATGAGAACGTATACCGGCTTTCTGCACAGATGTATCAATCAAGTTGTTTTGCTTGAGGTACGTTGTCATCCTTTTAGCAACAATGCTAAAGAAGAAATGGTCCAGCTGGTGTTCTGGCTGAGGAAGTGGTGGCATGTCTGGTGGTATCTCCCTCTGTTCCAGTCTTTGGCTGTCTGTGTGAGTTGTTTTCAGGTGATCCTCTAAGTCCCTCTTTGGCACCTTAGGACGGTGACCGGCTCTTTTCCTTTGTGAAGAGTCCTTTCACAAATCTGAAGGGATCCTTGTAGAAAGATGTTCTCACCCTTTCCTTCCTCTTGCGTCGAGTCCTGAGGTTTTCAGCTCTCCGCAGTCCTCCCAGGCGTCCCTTCAGGTCTGTTTGCAGGAGGTCAATGCCTGGTCTTTCCTCCAATGAGGCTCTCTTCCATTGCTTCCTCAAGACCCTTCTCTCTTTGACAAGGTGCTGGATTTCTTTCTGCCTTCTGGACATGGGAGGGGTTGTTGGTGTCATGTCCTTCCTTCCTGTCTCCTTTTTTCCGAACCTTTCTGCTCCGTAGAAGTAGATCAGATTGCCCATTTTCTCCAGTTTCTTCTCCACTGTTCCTTTGATTCCGTCTAGGATCTTGATCAGGTCTGCATCGATTGTTGCCCACTCTTTCTTGCTGCTGGACTTTGGCCACTTCACATGAGGTCTGTGGCCTTGAATGTTCTTCTCCAAAGCATGTTGCAAGTGACTTGGTTCCAAGTTCTCCATTGTTGTGCTTGAATTACTTTCAGCCACTGGGGTACTGATGCTCGGTGGACTGTGGGTTAAATCCTGCCGCTGAGCTTCACTCGCCTGACTTGACCTTTCTCTCAGGAGATAATGGTCAATGCGAGGTCCCGGCCTCACTTTCTTCCAGCACTTCATCCGCCGTTAATGAATTCTTAGGCCTCTGATGGATGTTACCTTGGACCAGCCACAGCTTCATACTTGGCACTCCTGTCCTTCAGCTGATGATACTTGTGTTGTGCCGATTATCTGGTACGTTGTCGTGTTCATTCCAGGGTCAGTTACCGGGTTATCAGCCGATGAGTCATCTTCCGCCCCGGCTCTCGCAGACTCTTTAGACTTTGAAAAATATAAATAAAGCTAATAACATGTCTATAAAAAATGTATTTCTCAGCCTCTGTAGCAGATAGAAACAACATTTTTAAAATAATTTGAGATCTTACACCTTTCATAAACAATATATTTTATTTGTGCAAACTTTGAAAATGCAACACACAAAATGTAGAAAATACAACATGCACAATAAAGTGGCCGTAATAATGGTAATAAATGCACAATAAAAGTATGCACAATAAAGTGTCTCTCTCTGTTAACACACGACGCACAGACAGACAGAAGCAACCTAGTTAGGATAGCTAGCTAGCTTCAAGAACACACACACACACACACACACACACACACACACACTGGTTAACTATGCAGTCTGGTCTGCATGTTCTGTAGCCAGAGGAGAAAGTGATTCAGGTCTTATCAGCCGCAACCATTTGCTGCTACAAAGAAAGCTGCTCTCCTCCAGTAGTCCATCTTACTGCTCTCACTTTCCTACTAGCACTTTACAGTACCCAGCCCCCCCCCCCCCCCCCCCACTCTCTCTCTCTCTCTCTCTCTCAATCTCTCTGTATTATCCATCCTGACAAGTTTCTCTCATCCCCCCCTTCTCTTCTATGATCTCTACCCACACTGTTTTCATCTTTCTCCTCTTCCTCCACCTCTCCACTCCATCTTTACTCACTGCCCTTTTTCCCTTCCTTAGTTCTGCCTCTTCCTACTTTCATCGCTTCCTCCCATTCTTCTCTCATTCAAATATGGTGGAAGAAGTACTAAGGTAAAGAGTACTGTATACACAACTTGAGTAAAAGTACAAAATATTTGCATCAAAATATAAGTTTACAGTACCAGATTAAACAATGCGTCAATGTGACATGTTGTGAACTAGTAGATCTATTATTTTTGAACAGCCGAAGACTTAATTGGTCAATGTAGTGTGTTTTCTAAAAGTATTTTTTTCCCAATGACTGAAGTGGAGTAAACAGTACAATATTTGCCTGTGAGATGCAGTGTAGGAGTCTCTCTCTATGCTTGTCCTGTCCTTGTAAAACTTCTATCTACATACATGACACTTTCTTCCCGGCTTTAAATACCTGCAACGTTCAATGCAGCACACGCGCACACACACACACACGCACACACACACACACACACACACACACACACACACTTACACACACAGCGACAAAGAAGTCTGGGGCATACTGATAACAAACCCTGAGGAGGCTTAAACGTGAACCAGGCCCGACGTTGGCAGAGCTCCCAGTGGGGTGTGTGTGTGTGTGTGTGTGTGTGTGTGTGTGTGTAGCGACGCGTCCCTTTGCCCCTCATTATAATTATTACTAGAGCGGTTCCCGTTGGGCACTGGCCTACTTGGAACGATGCAAATTGGAAATGCATGCCCCACCCAGTACTTGCGCAAGCAGAGCATGCAAGTAATGTTGTTTATCCGGTGCTCGCATGCGTATGTCCCGTGGCAGCGTATGACGTAATGATTAATTTGTGCTCGATATGGCATTGGTGTCAGATTACATACATACATGTATACATAGGGGCATTACCTTTAATCCACCCGACACTGAAACATATCATTATTTTACGTCACCATCGAGAGCCAGTTATGCCCTGGCATTGGTACATATCTTCATCACGTCATATGCTGCTACGGATGTATACCATGATGTATACGCATCAAACGATCCAAGTAACCACAGTATACTGCTAATCAACTTACAAATGACATATACATATATACATAGAGGCATTTCCTTTAATCCACCCGACACTGAAACATATCTTTATTACGTCACCATTGAGAGCCAGTTATACCCTGGCATTGGTACATATCTTCATTACATCATACGCAGCCACGGCATACGCATAAAACAACCTTAATTGGTTAAGGTCGTTAACCACGACCTTAACCAGGTAGCGCGTGCAAGTTTAAAATAAATAATATTATACTATATGCGTGATAACATATTTGTTTTAACTATAGTATATATATTTTTTTTCATCTGATGCCCATGTTTTTTTTTTAAGAAACTACAAGGGATCCTGGATCCTGCATGGACACTTCTAAATCGATGGGACTGTATTTCTTCTATAGATAGAAGCTTTTACCATACTTAAAAATAAAAAAAATGTACCTCCAAAAACTAGGTACGTAGCACATAGCTAAACTAAACCTAATAATTCAATATTGAAACCGTTATTTCACAGAGAGGCTGAGATTTGAAAGTTCGTAGCGGTCGACAGTACTTGCGCGCTCTGCTTGCGCACTAGTAGACCCTCAATGCCTTTATGAATTAAATACACAGGACACTTATGGGGGGGGTGTGTGTGTGTGTGTGTGTGTGTGTGTGTGTGTGTGTGTGTGTGTGTGTGTGTGTGTGTGTGTGTGTGTGTGCGTGTGTTTGTTTGCGAGTGTGTGGATTGTATAAGTGCAAGGAGGACAAGTTAGACAACGCAAACGTTTTCAAATAGTTTTTCTTAGGTCTTTAGTGGCGTTTTCTTTCAGCGTCTGTGCAGTGACAGTCCTGTTGTTATACTGTAGGCTATGTCTGCGACTCACGGGTGAGTCTTTCTTCTCTCCCTTCAACCTCTCTGTCTCCTCTCAATCTGCCATGTCGCTACGTGTGTGACAAATGAATGGCATCGATGCGATGCGGTGGTCTGAACACCCGTGACTATGCGTGCTTGCCAGTGATATTATTAGCCTTTGAGACAGTTTAGAAGCATCTTTTTTGACAAATAAAAGCCATTACTTGTGTGCAACAAGCAAGTAGGCACTCGACAGAGTGCAGTTCTAGTTTGTTATATTTTAAAGAGGGAGGGACGGTAAGTTAACAAGAGTCAGGGGTAAGTTGCACGCTCTGCTCGCGCACAAGTAGGCCATTCATGGCCAACTTGTGTGCAAAGTGCAAGTTGGCTTGTTGGCTTTCACTTTTTTCCATTATTCGTGGGCATTTTTCCTTGCATTGACTTCGCATATAATCGTGATCGCTGATCGGACCGACCTTAAAAAATCTGCACTGCACACTCCCTTGGGAGATATGCGAAGGATACACCCTCCCACTCTTTTTGGAATGGAGGAAAATTATACAAGGAGAGGCAAAAATCTGAGATTGCATGCACTTCGAATTTACAAGCAGGTATGCAGTAGTATGTAGGCCTACATGAGACCTACCTTATTTTGACACAAGGTGTGAGCTAGGTGGTAACACTTTGGTAGGTGCTGGGTCCATATGTCTTCATGTAATGGCAGTGGTGGTGTTGTATGTCGATGTATTGCGCTTTTAAGAGTTTTGCAGTTGTTGTTTTCTGGGCTGTGTTTTGCTGTTCATTAACACAGTGATTCATGTATAGCGCCAGTGGAATGAGCGCCCCGAGGCTGGCTAATGTCTCTGATAATGAGATTTGAGGAGAAATGTGTTTTTATATGCACAACAGGATGGGTGGTTCTTTTTCCCTGGCTGAAGATGATGATGATACAGTGTTCTGGCTTGTTCCTATTTGCATCGTATTGTTTCATGACTTGACAGATGTATATGTGGTGGCGGGTATCATTGGAACGTAATATGTTTATCAACATTTTTCAATTTTGATAAACATATTAACCTACATCAATTTGCAGTTGATCATTGGAGGCAATGTAGGATTCAGTATCATGCCCAAGGACACTTCGACATGTAGACAGCCATATACCATATATATATATATATATATATATATATATATACCATTATTGGCACGTTTTGCGAAAACCGACTGCACGGTTAAGTCAGAAGTGCTATTTTTTGTGGAAGGAGAAGAAGAAGGAGAAGAATAAAAAACAGACAAATACAATAAGGGACCAAGAAGCACCTTAGGGCGTAGTCCCTTAAAGGGACACTTCACCCCGTTTGCAACCAGATCTTATTTTAATGATGTTTGGGAGACGAGAAACACTTTCCTAGATATTTTTGAGTGTTGCAACCACTCCAAGGAACAGCAATGTCCGTCCTAACATATGTGACTATGTCATAAATAAATAATACAAATAAAATAAATGGTGCATTTATATAGCGCCTTTATCCAAGGCGCTTTACATAGATTTTGCATTACATTCACCCACACATTCATACTCCGATGGCAGCGGAAACCATGCAAGGCACCAACCAGCACATCAGGAGCAATTAGGGGTTCAGTGTCATGCTCAAGGACACTTCGACACTCTGGGGGAGCCCGGGTTTGAACTGGCAACCTTGCGGTTGCCATCCAGCCACTCTACCCCTGAGCCACCACCGCCCCTAACCTGTGACTATGTCCTAACCTATGTGAAAAAGGTGACAAAAGTGGCGCTGTTGTGCCAGAAACAGAGAGAGAGATAGTGTTGCACTGTTGCCTGCTAATTACAGAGAGAGAGAGAGAGAGAGAGAGAGAGAGAGAGAGAGAGAGGCAGGGGGAGAGGGGAGTTGCACCACTCAGTTCACACGGGTGTGATTGTGTCATCAGTGTTCATGATGTCATGGACACTGGTATCACTTCCTTCCTGGACTACATGTTGTCTCAGTAAGACAGCCCTCTCCCTCTCCACAAGATGGGGTGAGTGCACCAAGCATTATGGTAATTGTAGTCCAGGAAGGAAGTGAGACCATGACATCATGGACACTTTGAAATACTAAAATATCTAAAAACACATATTACCCACATAAAAACCCCAGGAAAGTGTTTCTTGTCTCCCAAACATCATTAAAATAAGATCTGGTTGCAAAAGGGGTGAAGTGTCCCTTTAATATCCAAAAGAGAACAGAACAGATAAACAGCAACACAATCACGAAGTGGGGCAACCAAGAAAAAACTGAAAAAACTAAAACGGAGGGATGGAGGCTGTGCTATGCACACAATGAAACTATGTGAGCAAGCAAGGATATACAAATAGCTATCATAATTTGTGTCAGTGTTGCTTTATTGCTACACTTTAATGTGCAAATGTGATGCTTTTCTCCATCTTTCTTTATTTGTGTGACATTCAATATTATTGTACATGGGTTTCATTTAGGCACATTCATGGCCACACCATTATTAGTTTTACTAAGGGGTGGAAAAAAGTACTTGTGTACTGAAAGCTGACGTGTTGCACTTGGTATGTTGTTTTATAAATATTTAAAGATACACTATGTTGTAACATTCCTCTTCTGCCCCGGATTTGAACCCGTTTTCCTGCTATATAGTGCTACTTTAAGTAAAATTAGCAATGCCACAATATTAAAAAGTAAAAATACAAAGTATTGGCATTAAAATAATTATATTTACAGGCATAGTGGCATGCAAATCTAATACTGGTATATGAAAAGAGCATTCCACTTTAATTACACAAACAATCAAACTTCATTTTTATTTAACACATACTGTAAGCCCTATTGAAAAATGTAAATACAAAAATAGTCAATCTACAAGTTCCTGCTTTAGCTCTATTGACAATTACATGCTGTGCCTATTGTTGTATTGTTAATGATTATCATGTAACCATTGTTTATAGCCACTGCATTTAAAACACCCTTTTGATTAAACACTCATTGGCTGTGCAAATCAATTTCCCAGAAGGAGAAAGGGACTCCGATATACGCCATCACTGTTCCATTGTATTGGATGATGTGTTTGGTTATAGCTCGGGTGTGGTGGGCATTGTGTTAGCGGGTGTGATTAATTTGATGAGATTAGTGTTTTGATTAAAACGGCTTGGATAGTATTTTAATAGGCTGCATTATTTCAGCAGGATTACCGGGCGGGGAGCCCCAGGCACATTATCATAGCACACTGTTAACTGATGGATAGGCTGTCAGTCAAAGGTCCCCCCTTTGTGCGTGCGTGTGTGTTCAGATTCTGGTTGGATTTAGGGGAATTATGCCTGATTTAGAATTAGATGCGCTGCCGTGTTGTGCACCGAAAATAGCCCCTCTACAAGCTGCAATCACTCCAACGAACCACACACACGCACGCACACACACACACACACACACACACACACACACACACACACACATACACACACACACACACACACACACACACACACACACACACACACACACACACACACTCGCACTTTGGCTGGGGTTGTGATTGTCCTTGACGATCTGCTCAGCTTTGGCTACACATCGCTATTCCCTGCAGGGAGGGAAGCTGACCTCCCACGATGCACTGGGGTGCCCGAACCAGCCTCTTGTAGCGATTGTAGAGGCTGGTGTGGTTCCCATATAACGAAACAATTTACAAGACAAATGGCAATGTGAACACGTATTCTCCATACGTCCATATGCATTTGCCTGCTCATGTGTCTTGTGTGCATTCATGCAAGTCTCTTTTGATTGTGAGTTTAAAGTGTGCTGTCATTCAATAAATGCAATTCAACAATCCATCTCCACACCACAAAACTCCAAATGTGCAGTTGCATGCCTGCCCCATAAGGATATGCACAAATTGCCTTCTTATGGCACTTTATCAAAGACGGCGCCATTTCCCTTTGTTTTTCCTTTGTTCATGTCTTCGCTGTCAGTGCTGGTGTTGTTGTGCTGAGTCAGGTGCAGCTCCCGCGGGGAGCGTGTCGTATGCATGAGGCACAAAGCAGCCCGAAACACAATGGCCTTTTTAAAAGCTGGCTGTTAAAATTCTCCGCCTGCCATGTAAACGCTGTGCGTTGTGACTGATGGGATTTTCACTGAAAGGATTTAGACTTTTATGCTCTACTGGACGGGTTATTTTTAAAGTTTATTCCTCTCACACGTCACACACAAACATATTGGTTGTAGTTCACGTGTTGCATTGCAACGCATCGTGACCTTATGTAACAATTTTGAATTGACAAAGTTCTTACTTCCTGGCTTCATTCCAAACAGACATGTCTGTTGTTTTTGAGGGGCGCTAGCGCCTCCTATGCACAGCTTTGTGTGTAGGTGTGTTTGTGCACCGAATGTGTTTGAGCACAGAATGTGATGATTTGATTGGCTGATGTATGATGATGAAGTGTGATTTTATTTGTTATTGTTTTTGTAGGAGGGGCCCTACGTCATGATGAAGAAGAACTGGGAGTTGTACGAAGGCAACGACCAGTTTGAGGGCTACTGCGTGGACCTGGCCGCCGAGATCGCCAAACACATCGGGATCAAATACAAGATCGCCATCGTACCGGATGGCAAGTACGGAGCCAGAGACCCCGAGACCAAGATATGGAACGGAATGGTGGGAGAGCTTGTGTACGGGGTAAGGAAGGAAGGACAGACGGACAGGTGGGGTGAGCGAAGGGAGGGATGGAGGCAGAGGAATTCCTGAAGTGAAGGATATTAAATCGTGGCAGTTGGGAGAGGGCCAGAAAGGGCCTAATTGACAGTAGGATAACTCTCTCCTTCTTTCCAAACAGACAGACACGACCGACAGACAGACAGACAGACAGACAGACAGACAGACTCAGTAGATGAGCTTTCAGTGGTGGACAGTCAGTAACACAGTCTATTGATTCACTAGAGACTACAGTAGATGAGCTTTCTATTTACTAGAGTCGTGAATTCATTAGGTGGTTTCAGATACTTTACAAGGCTCTGTAAATGCACTGAGATGCATGATGCACTTGCAGGCGTGCACAACAACATTGTGACACAGCAACGTTTATTTCTTTCTTTTCAAAATCTTTTTATTCAGGTTTTTGTAACAGTAGCCCAGGGGCAAGTATTATTAAAAAAATAAAACTCAATTCCCTATCCCACCCTCCCCCCACCCACAATCCCAAGGATAGTCGGAAAAACAGTCTGGAGGAAATAAAATAAATAAATAAATATATCTATATACACATATACACAAAAATACATGCATACATAATTGCAAAAAAAAAAAGAAAAAAGAAAAAAGAAAAGCAGATTTTTCATAAAACAACGTTTATTTACAAGGAAAGTGCTCCAGTACTTTGACTCCAATCAAAATAAAAAAAGCAACTTTCAGTTGTAGTTGGGTGATATTTGACCAGCAGGAGTGTCTACTTAAATGACTCAATCACTGGGGTTGGGTAGTTTGTGTACTGCTGGTTTGCAAGTATGCATTTACTGTCTGCAACTTTGATGATTATATCGTAGTGGAAACCTTATATCCAAAACGGTTATATTCCTTTTCAGGAAATAACCTTTGTGCCGTTGGATCCAGTGTAGTTATAATTTAGTTTTATCATGCACTTATCACAATAGAGCTTCTAGATCTGTTATGTTTCGGCGGCTAAAATGGCAAAAACAAAATATGCAAAAATAGCATTCATAAAATCACTACTGTGTGTGTGTGTGTGCGTGTGTGCGTGCGTGCGTGCGTGCGTGCGTGCGTGCGTGCGTGCGTGCGTGCAGACAGCCTCATTACAATCGTTTTGCAATTCCTTGGAGGCTAGGTTAATTAGCCTGGGGTCTCCTGTGTGGAACAGGGACAGTAGACAGTTCTGCTTCATCAGGTTTGGATCATTCCAAACGGTCCCTGCTGTCAACAAATCACTCCTCTACTGTCTGTCTGCCACCGTGGGCAAACCCCAACAAAATGAAGCTATCCACTAAATGAGAACCTTGTTATGAGATCGTTACTATACACTACAGTAATATCACTACATAGCTTTAGAGATCAGAGATATTGAGTGAACTTCAGCAGAAGGCAAAAACAAAATGAAGATATCCACTAAATGACATATTACATGTTGCTGTAACTGCCCCCTGGGCTTGGTTAATGGACATTAATGATGAGACAGTAGAGTTTCCAAACTGATGATGATGATGCTCTTTATTTTGGTGAAGCACCAAAATGCACCGTAAAAACTGCAGAAATATGACAAAATATAATCAACATTAAAGTCAAAATACAGTCATTAAACATACAGTTTAGCCAAAATAATCTTCAAACTTGACAATAAACACAATGGTATATTTCTTAATCATCATAAGCCAACTTAAGCTATAAAATGACAGACATGAATTAACTCTTGTAAATATCCCTTAGGAAGACACGTGTTGCATTCATTGTGGTGTGGCATTTAAGTCTTTACATTTGAGCAATAAAAAACGATCTTTTTAACTATACTTAATATGAACACACACTCTTGGCACTATGAAATCTTTATCTTACAAACCTCATTCCGCCTTCCAAGGGGTGTTAAACATGAAATATAAACGTTATTATAGCTGACAAGAGTTCGTTCTGAACTGCATGCGCTGCCGCCATCTTGTCTTTCGATGAACTTTCAACTCTAACGTCACCTTGTATACCTGAATGCCCAGAAAGGGCATGGGCCAACTCTGCCACCTAGTGGACAGTTTTAAACCACACATAACCCAGAGCTGCTCAGAATGTAGTCATTTACACTCCCACCAAATCCTGCTATGATGAAATACAGTTATGAATCATACAGGAATTCTAGATCAACAATTGACCACTCTTTTCTTAGACCTGCAAAAATGTGTAGCACAATACAAAAGTCATTTAAACCTCTCCCCTTTCAGTGTATCAAAGATATGTAACGAGCGTCTCTATCACTCTCAAGGAGGTTGAGTGTTGTCATAGTCATGTGGATTGTAGCATTTACGTATTGCAACTTCTCTGAATTTCTTCCACTCCTCCCACCGTAGCTTCAAGTCGTCCAACTGTGGTCCGTCCTGACGAGTTGAAGGTTGTTTTCTCCTGTCGACATTGAAGGTGAAAGTGTCCTCTTCGAAAGACCGCTGAAGGCCAACTGCATGCTCCGTTAGAATGGCACCCTGTTTGAGCTTCCGACGTTCAGTGGCTGTAGCTCTTTCGGAGGGGTCTACGTAGTCCTTCCAGTTGAATTTGTGCAGATGTGGGCTCTCTCTTTTACACAAATCCTGTGCTTCGATGATTAGTCTATTGGCTTCTTCAAAAGCTGAGACACTGGTTAGCTCTTTCTGTCGAATGTAGTCACTGGGGAATTGTATGAAGCGAACATCATCCTGTGACTCATACTTGCCTTTGTTGATCCTTTCGATGAGGTCTGACTCCAGGGTTTTCAGGACGTCAGTCGTTGATGGGGACGGCATTTCCTTTACGGCAACTCGGTGCACAATACTCTGGGTTCCCTGTCGCTCTGGATGACGATTCGATGTGCCTATTATGCTCCAGCCAAGCTCCGTTCGTTGTGCAAAGGGTTCGTTTTTGCTTCCTGTGACAACTTCAATAGGAGCTAGCGCTGCTGGACAGTCACAGCCGATTAACAGTCCCACCTCACAGTCTTGAAGTGCTGGCAGCTTGTCTGCCAGGTGTTTGAGGTGAGGCCACTGTAGTGCTGTTTTCCAGGTTGGGATGTAAGACTTGTCCACTGGGATGAAGCTACGAGTGTAGGCTTGTGGTACGCTGACGTTGTTTCCAGTTTTCATTGCTCGAACTTGTAGACCGCTGACACTCTTACTCATTATGACTGTGTCAACAGCTGTCATTGTACTGAGTCTCAGCTTCGCTGGTTGACCTTCCACATTCAGCTTGTCAATCAGATCTTCAAGGATGAATGTTGAATCACTCTGTGTGTCGAGCAGTGCATAAGTAAGGACCTCTTTATGTGGCTCTTGCGTTGATGACACGAATACTGGGACGATGTTTGAGGTGGTACTGGCAGGACCAAATCTTGTCGTTGTATGCGATACTACCTTGTGGATTTCTTGTCTTTGATCGTTCGTCGTAGCTGAGTCACTCTTTGTTGCTTCTATTGGCCTTTGTGTTCTCTCTTCGTGGAGACATGTTGGATGGCGACGGCTGCAGGTGTTACAGGTGTGTCGCCCTTTACATTCTATACTTTTGTGTCCTGACCTCAAGCATCCAAAGCAGAGATTGTTTTGATGGATGTATGCCTTTTTATCTCCAATGGTTTTTGATGCAAAAGTGGGGCACCTCACAATGCTGTGTGTTTCTTCCTTGCAGACAGAGCATGGTGGTTTCGCTTTACTGGATGAATCTTCTGTCTCTGGGGTGTCATCCTCCTCTTCCATGTTTGTGTAGAATGCTCTGGCTCTCTTGGGAAACTTCTCTTCTGTAGTTTTGGAGCTAAATAGTAATGGGGAAGCAATGGGGTTGCAGGCTATCCGGGCCTCTTTGTTCAGGAACGCTGTGAAACTTGCTAGACTTGGATAATTTCCAGACAAGTCCAGTTCATCTACTACGATTCTGCTCCACCTTCGTACGATCCACTCGGGGAGTTTATTGAGCAGTTTGTGATTTTCTTCACAGTCGTTTAGAATAGCCAGACCTCTGACGTGGGGCATTGCCTCTGTGCATCCTTTTAAGAAGTCAACAAACTCTCTAAGTGCAAAGGGGTCGTTTGCATTGATCTTAGGCCATCTCATGAGCTTATCTCTAAAGGCCTTCTGTATGATGAAAGGATTCCCATACCTCTCTTGCAGGACTGTCCATGCTCCTCTGTATGCATCCTCTGAGTCCCTGTAGAAGAATCCCTCCACAGCCTTGCGTGCTTCTCCATTAAGATACATTTTCAGATAGAACATCTTCTCACTTGGTGGGAGGGGCTTTCGATCGATCAGGGCAATGAATGTCATTTTCCAGTCAAGAAACTTCATGGGGTCACCGCTGAATGTTGTTGGTTCTGGTGCAGGCAGTCGGTTCATACTTAATGAGCTTGCGATTGCTTGGGCTAGACTGACAGCCTCTTGGTTGGCTGACACCCCAGGAGATGCTTGGTGAGCAGTGTTTGTTTCTGGGTTATTCTCTTCTTCGTAATCGCTTCCAGAACTGTTGTAGGCCCTCACACGGGCTGCTGCTACCTTGACTCCTGTTTCTGCCTTTAACTGCTGTAGCTTTGTCCTCTCCTTCTCCAGCTTCATTCGAAACTCCGCCTCCTTCTGCTTCATTGCTGCCAACATTCTAGCCTCTTCACTCTCTAGTGTGTGGAGATGTTCTTGTTGAGCCTGGATTTCTTTCATGGCCTTTGCTTCTTCCATCTTAGCTGCAAGTTCTGCTTCTGCATCTTCTCTTTTGTTCGAGTTATTTGAGTTATTAGATTTTTCTGAAATGGTTTCAGTCTTTGTGTGACCGAAGACAGACCCATACTCATCCTTATTTAGTCTAATTCTCACTCTGTCCTTTTCCAGTCGGTCATTAAATTCTTCTTTAACAGTCTCTCTTCGTAGACACACAAGATCATTAATCTCGCTCGTCAGAGTGACACATGCTTCCATCCTCTTGAGGATCTCTTGTGTTGGGGTCTGGTTCTGTATAATTGACTGATAGTCAAGGCAGACATCATCCCGACTTGACTGGATGTCTTGGTTCAATTTATCAAGGTCGTCTACAGTGCAAAAGGCTTTTAATTGAATCCTATTTTCCCGTGCAATCTTCTTCCATGTGTCATAAGCCTTGTTAAATGATTTCTCTTTTTTCTTCGTATCCTTGTCATGCATTTCTCTTCCTTTCTCTGTGAATGTTCTTTGTCTTGTACTTCTGCTCTTGTCCTCCTCTTGTGTCTCTACTGTGTTGCTTACTTGTTCTCCGTTGTCTGACATCTTGTTCACTTGGTGCTCTGAAGAGGACTCACAGGAAGGGAAGGGTCACACAGAATGGATGTCTCTGGTCGTCGTGTCGATGATAACTCGCTGGTCTCATATCCAGCAGTGAGTTTTTACTGTAACTGCCCCCTGGGCTTGGTTAATGGACATTAATGATGAGACAGTAGAGTTTCCAAACTGATGATGATGATGCTCTTTATTTTGGTGAAGCACCAAAATGCACCGTAAAAACTGCAGAAATATGACAAAATATAATCAACATTAAAGTCAAAATACAGTCATTAAACATACAGTTTAGCCAAAATAATCTTCAAACTTGACAATAAACACAATGGTATATTTCTTAATCATCATAAGCCAACTTAAGCTATAAAATGACAGACATGAATTAACTCTTGTAAATATCCCTTAGGAAGACACGTGTTGCATTCATTGTGGTGTGGCATTTAAGTCTTTACATTTGAGCAATAAAAAACGATCTTTTTAACTATACTTAATATGAACACACACTCTTGGCACTATGAAATCTTTATCTTACAAACCTCATTCCGCCTTCCAAGGGGTGTTAAACATGAAATATAAACGTTATTATAGCTGACAAGAGTTCGTTCTGAACTGCATGCGCTGCCGCCATCTTGTCTTTCGATGAACTTTCAACTCTAACGTCACCTTGTATACCTGAATGCCCAGAAAGGGCATGGGCCAACTCTGCCACCTAGTGGACAGTTTTAAACCACACATAACCCAGAGCTGCTCAGAATGTAGTCATTTACAGTTGCTATACAGTAATGGTAGAATATAACAAAGTACTCAAGAACTGTACTTAAGTTCATCATCATATTTAATATTGAAACTAAGGCAACTAAAACAGCAGAGCAGCACAAAGGGCAAATATAGAATAAGCCCTAGGGAGCATTTTACAGTTTCCAACATGATGTCCGTCAGGCATCTCTCACTGAGCTTTTTGAGAATTCCTCATTCAGTCGTCATAGAGCTGTTCCAGGTCTACCTAACCAAAGTCTGGCGTTAATATCGCTAGAGGGTGCTATTCCACGCGTTTGTGTACTATTTTATTCGTATTATAATCCCAATAGGGGGATCTTAGATCGCCTCATATAAGAACTGTGTTTGAAAAATAAACAAATCATCCCAGCGGTTTCACTCATATGGATATGAAGAATCAACTGACTGAATTGTTACTGCTGCAGAATTAGTTACATTTTCACTAGAAACAGACTGTATCAAATATGAGTGACTGACTGATACTGATACAGAGATATTGACTTACATTTGGACCAGAATTAAGACTATATCCAGTAGATGGGAAAACTCTGTCACACACGCATGCATGGCTGGCCCCTTCGGTGCCACACCATAAAACTCCTCGTCAAACAAAACCCAAAGATCAATAGACAGTGTTATGGCCTGGCTCTAAGGCCACAACAAATAGCAGACCTGTCTGAACTGAGTGGTGCTGTTGGGGTGTCGGACTATTGGTTGTCTGACTATTGGTTGTCGGACTATTGGCTGACTATTGGTTGTCTGACTATTGGTTGTCTGACTATTGGTTGTCAGACTATTGGCTTTCAGACTATGTAGTCTGTATTGTTCTGTACTGCCTCTCATCATGCACCTGTGCATGTGCTACACCGTAGTCTGTACTGCACTGTGCTCTGTGCTGGTGTTACACTAACACTAAAAACTCAGCTTCCCACCATGCACCTGTGCACAGTGTGAAGCTCAACAGCGCCACTTTGTCACCTGTTGGTACCCTAAACAGACAGACAGACAGACATAGGGAACCTAAACAGACAGACTAGTCATTGGTTAGACATGGGTTAAGGTTAGGTTTAGGTGTGCTGCCCCGTGGGAGGTTAGGTTTAGGGTGAGGGTTTGAGATAGGTTGTAGTTGTAGGACTAATGACTGGTCTAACCAATGCATTTTAAGTTCCAACAAAAACTGGCAGGGGACATGCTGCCCAATTTTAACTAACAAAATGAAACCAAAGCAAAGGTGCTCTGCTGTGGCTGCTCCTGCAGCCTGAGCCTGAGGAGGAATGGAGAGAAAGAATATTAACAGAGCAGGTCTTTTATAGTGTTTGAGGAAGACACTGGCCGGGTGTCTCGGTGTCTCCCCTTTCGCGATTGCCTCTGGCTTCACCCTCCAATCCAGCACTGCAATATGAATGGTTAAAGGTGATATAGACAAGTTTTCAGCCAAAATTTAAAATATATATAAATGGGCCTTTTCCCCCTCTATCTTTCCCTATATTGTGATGCTGAGGTGTTCTCCTGCAACAGCACACTCTCCCTTTGCCCCCCTCTGGCTAAATGCACTGTTTATATCCACTACAGTTTACTAGACGGGATGTCGGGGGGGATTTAAACTTTTAGCCAATTGCAGCGCGAGGCTGTGACAGTGTGTTCAACCCAGCAGTATTATAATGAAAACGCGATGCGATTTCATTGCATTGTATAATATTATCCCCATATCTTAGTTTCATCAACATTGTTCATGTGAAATAGTATGTTATGTTGAAATAATAAGCCTATTGAAATTATGAGAATCGCTATGTATAGGCATGGTTGGGTGGTGTGAAAACACCAGCAGCCAGCACCCCTAAGAACTCGGAGGATCCTAGAAGTCACAGAACGTCGGACCCCGACCCCCCCATAAAATCTCCTGGTTACATCAATATGATCGTTCATGTGGGTTGTATGTGCTTATTTGTTGAAATGGTGGAAGTGAATATTAGTATCATGACGCGGTTTGTCACCGCCGCAGCGACTGCCTGCCCCGGCCGGCTTGAAGCATGCATTCAAACCGTGCTTGCCAACGGTGACAGCCGTCGCGGATCATCATAGCGATTTTTCTTCATTGCAATGAATAACCGTGGACAGAGTAGTTCACATGAACGATGATGTAGTGGCTGGGGCATTTGAGGGGCAATATATGTTTTATATGCACGATTACAAATAAAAGAGAATTGAATTGAGAGCCAGTGAGTCCTCCTCCCCTACTTCCTCATTTGCGGGACTCGTCGTGTCAGTCGTGTGATATTGCGATTATGCTACAGTTACCCTTAAAACAACATGTCAACTCAATGTCATTGTTGTAACTAAGATATTGCGCTCATATTTAGCCATACGAGCGCAATATCCATAGCGTCCCTCCCAGCAGCAACAACAATCCCATAGCCTGAAGTGACCTGGCTCGGCCAATAGAATGACAGGGGGAGGGGGGGGGGCGGGGTGGAGCTATTTGAATTCTGTGTACAAACACTGAAAACTTGTCTATATCACCTTTAAGCAAGCATGCCTCACACTCAGATCGAAAGGCCCAGGGGGGCGTCACAAACTATCCTATTATTGTTTCATATGCAACATTTATAGACTTGCATGGTGTGTACCACACTTCGAGACCAGTGAAGGCGAGACTCCACAGATCATTAAAATCCTAAAAGAAAACATCAGTTCAAAAAGCTATTGTGGAGAAAAACATAATTTGCCTTGCAGCAATCAGACGAAAAACACTAAGTGTTCTCAATTTGCAGAGCTTGACGTCAAGGCAAGTTTGCATGATCAGAAATATAGGCTATTATATATTGAAAGAGAGAGCATGAGATGCAAAAAAGAAAACACGAAAGTCAGCATATATCTCTCACTCACGCATGCATGCACACATGCGCGCGCACACACGCACACGCAGTCACGCACACGCACACACACACACACACACACACACACACACACACACACACACACACACACACACACACACACACACACACACACACTACTACTCAGGTTGATGTTCTGTACTGAATATGGACTTTGAGTTTGAACATTTGAATATGTTTTCCTGTGTTAATAATATTGAAACGGACCCATCAAATTTGATCACGAACACACTGAAATTCCACTGGAGTCTCGAGAAAGCTGCAGAGACATGGAGACTCCTGTTACTGAGCAAACATTCTATAGGCCTACTATAGAATGTTCTACATTGTAGGACTAGTAGCATGCCAAGGTTTGTGACAGCAGAAACTGCCTCCCTATTCCAAAGCCCCCCCAGGTACATTGTATATTTAAACTATTTTCAGCAATGGTACAATTATTTTTTCAGTGGGTAGATCTTGTTGAGCTTGTCATTTTGAAAGTAGATCTTACGTCATAAATGTGTGGGCACCCCTGTTCTATAGCAATAAGTACTATCACAATAAAGCTTTTTAACACTTATTTTAACCAACCTGAAAATCTACCAACGAGAGTTTATTAGACAAATGACTTCAAACATCACATAAGAGATTATTACATGTGTCTATGGCTTGTCAGTTGTGCAGACATACCTCAGGGAGAGGATATCATGAAATAAATTGGATTTCCAGGGAAGGCACTTTACCCATTTTGAATGACAGCAGTCATTACTTTAAGAGGTGAACACTAATGAGCTACCAGTCAGCAAGGTCTATCATGTAAAAATGTAATCCAGTGATGTATAGGAAGATGCCCAGATTGCCCACCCAGATGGTACCTACCGATTCGGTAAATGTGGGGTCATGGCCGCTGGACTAATTCACATCCTTCACCAAGCGCTGGAGAAATTATGTTTTTGGCTGAACTGTATGTGCGTGAGTGTGAGTGTGCGTGCATGTTCGTGAGCTAGCTGGCCTGTGTGTTTGCGCGCAAGCGTTCCTGCATCCGTGACGAGTGAGTGAGACCTTGATGAATGATTTATATTCCACGTGCGTTCCCTCCACATGTCCATGAAATACTCCTCTGTTGCTGCTCCTCAATCTTCACCTCCCTCATTCACCTCCCCTCCTTCCGTCTCCCCCTCCCCCTCTCATGCCCGCTCTCGCCAGCTTTCTTAATTGCTCTTCTCTCCTTTCTCCTCCGTCCGTTCATATACCCCTGTCCCTTGATGGTGTCGTAATGCCTGATTTATACTTAGCCGTGTGCCGATAATAGCCCATCTACAAGCTCACGACGTGTCTGCAGCGTGTTGTGAGCTTGTAGATCAGCTGTTTGTGTTGGAGCATGACACCCACACGCAGCCAAACATGACTAAGAATGACTGTTGTCCACATTTTTGGAAAGTTTTTTTATTAATTGATGAAATTATCAATATATTTAGTCATTGTGTTGGTCGATCATCAATGCTTAGTTTTCACCTAGTCTTTATTTAATTTGAATAGTTTTAGTGGACGAAATTAATACTGGGTTCAAGGTTCAAAGATGGTCTTTATTATTACATCATGTATAGTCAGGGGCACACATAACTTTTTTGGGATAGTTCTCAGAGGAGCACCTGGAGATGCACTGTACACATTGCATGACACCAGAGCTACTAAATGTTGGTATAGCTAGTGGCAGTACGCAATAGTGCTTCATTTTGTTTGATCTGCCGCGCAACATTAATTTTGACCATGCATGCGCACGTGTGCACCAGTTATGTGCAGCCCTGTGTATAGTCTGCAGGTAGTACTAAAAATGACCGGCAGCATTGGTTATAGTTGTGAACTGGCAATGGTTAACCAATAAATAGTTTCCCAAGCTTATTTGTATTTATTCTAGCCAGCTCCTTCATGTGTCTTAATTGTCTTTTAAAAGCTCTTTAGCAGGTCAGTGTATCTATACATGAATCCAGGGAGGGCTTTCCTGTACATGGCAACACCATAGCTGCGGTGTAAAAAGTCATTTCTAAAACGGTTAGTCCCAATATACTTGATTCTGATTGGCTGGTTACCGTCACGTGACCGTTGTAAATTTCACCGATAACCCACACCTTCAATCACTTTGTATCATCCTGCAGCCTTGTAGCTGTACTGGGGAAGGGGAGCGCTTGATTGCCTTACACACAACTGGCCGTGCGGGCGTGTGTAAGCACCGCCCAGCTCATATGACTGTGAATGTGTTGCTCCAGGCGGCCCCGTAAAGACATCAAGCGCTATTCTCCCGTCACATAGCCTACTTGCCGAGAAAAACAAGGAAGTGTGTGGCTCGCTCTGGTGGCGCAAAGCGTAGCTACTTTTGTGAATTTAATAGTTTTATGAGGTTAATATTGCTATATGTTAGTAACCGTTATAGAAAAGCAATAAGCCACTCGAGGCCCCAGCTTACCGGGTATTTTACAATGGCTGGGAGGTAGAAGACCCTCCGCTGCGCGTCGGGTCTGCCTACACCTCCCAGCCATTGTAAAATACCCGATAACCTGAGACCTCTCGTGGCTTATTGCTTAACTCTGCTGCTACGGTGAATGGGGAAGTGACTGATGTCTGTCTGCTCACATTACTCTTTTCAATGTTTTTTACTAACACAAACATTTCAAAGATGCCCAGAATGTCAGGACGAACCTGTTTAGTTTATGGCTGCTCCAACAGTAGGCCTATGGCAAAATTCAACTTTTGAGAGAAACTGAATGTCAAAAAACGTGATCCGCCTCTCGCATTTTGTTGGGCATTAAATAGTATAATTACGGTAAGATCTGCTCAGGTCCTGAAAGATACATAGCCTACCTGTAACGTATCTTATTACATGTTTCTGTTTTATCAACTCAATGCAGCTGTAGGCCTATATGTTTTACCTCATACTTTACCTGCTCTATATAACAACAACAATAACAAGTAAAAGGTAAAAAGCAGGTAAAGTAATGTGAGCAGACAGACACCAGTCATTTCCCCGTAGCAGCAGAGATGACTTTTTACACCACAGCTATGGTGGCACCATCTACAGGAAAGCTCTCCCTGGATTTTTCTATATAGAAGCATAATGCCAATGGACCTAGAGATGCTCTGTGTCTGCAGTACATTATGTACTATAACTGATATAATCTCCCTGCTAGAAGTGTGATGGAAACTGAATATTAATGTTCAGGTTTTGTCCTCGCTGCTATCTATTTTCTCCTTCCTTCCTCGTCTTCACCGACTCTCAGAGATTCACGATGCATGAGTTGTTTTGGGCAGATCAATACGCTCTTTTCACAGCAGCCATATTGGAAAGAAGTGGGCCTCCCTTACTTCCTTCACAGGTGTTACCACACAGGGTCTTTAATTTCCCCCATAATTGCAAGAGAAGGTGTAACCAAATGGACCCTTAGGATCAATTATGAATGATTATGAATACATTATTTAATTCAATTACTTTAATTATTGCTAGTCAATTAGATTAATTAACTATTACACCCCTAGAGTGGTCTTTAAATTGTCACTTCACTGTCATCTGGAGACCCCCCCCCCCCCACCTGCCGTAGAGTATACGTCCAATCATTGAGCTCTCTCTCTCTCTCTCTCTCTCTCTCTCTCTCTCTCTCTCTCTCTCTCTCTCTCTTGCTCTTGCAGAAAGCAGAGATAGCGGTGGCCCCACTGACCATCACGCTGGTGAGGGAGGAGGTGATCGACTTCTCCAAGCCCTTCATGTCTCTGGGCATCTCCATCATGATCAAAAAGCCCCAGAAGTCCAAACCGGGGGTCTTCTCCTTCCTGGACCCCCTGGCCTACGAGATCTGGATGTGCATCGTCTTCGCCTACATCGGAGTCAGCGTTGTGCTGTTCTTGGTAAGTGTGACAGTGTTTACTTCAACTTCAACAAACTTTATTTTTCCTTTCGGAAACTTCTTTTGTGCAGTGGTTGAAAGACAACAGGAAAAAACAATACATAGTGCAGTCACTATATCAAAATACCATTAAAAAACGACTACTGTAAAAAACTACTGCTTAAAGGTATATTCAGTGATTTCACTTAATTCAAATATCACTTATTTTTTCTTTTTTTTTTTGGATAATCCTCCCTACCATAGAGTGTGCTGACCATATAAGGAGTTCCTCCCTGTCCCCAGTCAGCCCCTGGGGTCAAAAAACCCTAGTTTCAGTTTTGGTGGCGGGTGGCAAAGCCTTCATCCAATCAGGATGAGAGGGGCCTTCCTCCAATCATGATCGAGTGGGGGCACATGCTGTTGGCCTGTTGCACTTCCCCCCACTGTAGAGTGTGTGCATGTGCACATTTTGTTACTGGGGCGGACTGGGTGGTTTTCCAAATCACTCAAATCACTGAATGCTCCTTTAAGAGCATAATATATTAAAATAGTTATATATAAGTACTAGTAATCTGATACACTGTATGCAACCTATGTGTTTACTATAGTCCATCAGGTGGAGAGGGGTGACAGTCCAACGAGGGTGGGGGGGGGACCTCAAAATGTAAAAGTTTGAGAACCATTTGGCGTCCAAGGCCACCTGCGGTTTGATTAGAAAAGACATGTACACACGTCCATCCGAGATGAAGTGTATGACACTCATCCGCCTGGCTTCCCTCTCCCGGTATAGACACTTGGCCAAACCAGATGCACTGTGGGGCATTCAAACCCCCTAGACTCAGCGTTGAAGGGCAGGTACTAAGTTATCACGTCTTATGGTGTGGAAACCTGCATGAAGCTCTTAGACAAAAGCATGAAGTATATGACCCGAGCCCGGTTTTTAGGATTCGAGCATCGGCTGGGATTTTCGATTTTCGCCCGAACCATTGTATTTAATGAATTGAATATATGTTTTGTACTTTCGCGCACCAAACCATAGAACGTGCTTTTTATTTACCAAGCTTCATATCATTTTGGATCCTATGGGGGGCGACATTGCATACTCTATTGATGGGGAAAAAAAGTGAATTTCCACGTCTTGAAAATAGCTGATCTGCAAGCTCACAGCGCGTCATAGATGCGACACGTTAATATAATTATTCACAGTTCAGCCCAAAGAAAGCAAGGTAGACCATAAAACTGTTTACTTGCTGGATCATATAAAGTGGCTTTATTCTTTTGCATGATGATTATGCTTATATATGCCCTTTTTCTATGCATTGTTGTTGCCATGCCAACAACTTGTTATTCAACATTAAATGATAAATAGCCTACATTTTGCTATTATTTGCTGCTGGATAATATCACATTCAATTCCATGCTACACATGTCTCTCTGTAATGTAGCCTAATGGTAAAGGGGGACAGTAGCTACAACACGTTTATCTAGCTAAGCATATTGGACGTGATCTGTTGCATGTAAGCTATCTGCGCGAAAGAGCACTGTAGTGGCGTGCTGCGGCTGCACGCATGCATCAGAGAAAGTGCATGTCAGAGACATTACATTACTTTGGTGTTGGACTCGGGATTATTGTATTGCAGAACCTTGTCGGCAAAGGCAAAGCTTGAAGCTTGAAGGCAGAGCTCTCTGTCTATACCGAGCGTGAATGCAAGCGGTGTCACGGTTCAAGTCAGGAGAGCTTTTAGGACCCAAATGCAGGAGAAGGCAGAGGCACTGAGGCAGAGTAGGTCGGTTCAAAATGTTTAATAACTCAAAAACTAGAAATACAAATGAACGGAAGCACACTAGGTGTCAAGACAAGAGACACATAACATACCACAATGAACTAGGAAACACTGGGATCAGGGGGGTATGAATAAAATACTCAAGGACACAGGTGAACTCAACTGAAAATCAACACTGGGAAAGGCTGGGGAACTAACAGGACAAGGTGGAAACACTAGGCTAATCACAGTGCAGGTTAGACAAGGCAGGCAAACAGTAACAAGGCAGACAGGAACACTAGGAACAATACTCCTACAGTTCTAGGAAGGGAAAGGTGCATTATGAAATATCCATTTAAGCTCTGTATGAGTTAATCTGAACAGAACCGACGCAGAAATGTCTCTGTTGGTGTTTTAACCCCGCAGGTGAGTCGATTCAGTCCGTACGAGTGGCACGCTGAGGAGCCAGAGGAGGGCGCCACTGAGCTGGGTCCCTCTGACCAACCCCCCAACGAGTTTGGAATCTTCAACTCTCTCTGGTTCTCACTGGGTGCCTTCATGCAGCAGGGCTGTGACATCTCACCACGGTGAGTGAAACTGTGTGTGTGCACTTCTCTCTTCTCTCTCCTTGTATCTCTTCTTGTTACCTTTGTTCGATAGTTTTGTATTGGGATGCAAAAATCTTTGGCCAGAACCAATGAAACACAGGTTAAAGCTCAAGGCTTAAAGGCCTGTGTTGTTACTTAGGTTTGTTTTTCTTGACCACAAATGCACATAATGTAATTTAGAGAGCATTTTGTTTAGACAGTTGCTACAGTAGGTTAATTGTTTACCATTTCCTAGTTTCTTTGAAGCGCATTGAGACTCTAACCATTGTAGAATGTCTGTGAGCAAGAAGTAGGCAGGACAGGTAAATGCAGCAGTTCAATGGGTGTTTATTGTTAACAACGATAAATCATACAGGAGAAACCCCACGTAGGCCTCCTTCACAGGGGTTCAGTACACAAACAATGCCTCTGTTCCTCAGGCGTTTCCTCTGCCTGGATAGGGTGAGAGTAGGGTGTTAGGGTTTGTATTGCAGTTATACAGTCTTATTTTCCCAGCGCTCTCCTCACTGGAGGCGCGAGCTAGTATGACAGGAGTTCCCTTTCTTCGGGTGACGTCATCCGTCTTGATCGCTAGCATTCCCTCTCTCCCTGTTGTCCGGGGTCCAGCTCCAAATGAGCGACTGCCCAGGGCAGTGCTCAATATATTATATTAGAATTCTAGGTTTCTTTCAGTACCTTTACCGCTGCTGTGGCGGGGCTGCGCTCATCCCACAGCGTGGTGCGTGGACTGGGAATCGCCTTCCCTTCTTATTCATACAGTCCAGTCTTTTGCTCCGTCCCTCTGACGTTGCCTGGACCGTTCCTGAAAGCCTGGGGTGGAATGAGAGTGACAGTTAACACATGCAGAAATGGAGCCATATAGTTGAATGGGCTGCGGAGGGAGCGTGTGTATCTTACCCCCCGACGGTATTCTCTGTGCGTGCCTCCGAGCGTGTGAACCAGCCGCTGTCAAACTAAGAAGTGAGATCCTCTTCTTATACTGCGGCTGTGGCTGATTGTTGATTTGGGTGTGGTCGTTCTGTCATCTCAATCTGGCGGAGGAGGAGGTTTGGGATGTAGACGTGCCCTGCTACGAGGCCGAGGGCGGGCCTAACTGCCCGAGGCGTCTTCTGTCTGACAGCTTGTTCGGTTGCCCTGGCGACGCACTTACCGTCTCGGGGAGTCGCTAGCGAGACCCCACACACTCCCCCCCTAAGTTTCTTGTCGGGGCAAGGAGCTTGATTCTCTTCCTCTTCCTCATACATCCGGGACATCGCGTCGGCATGGCGCATTTCTTTCCCGGGCCGGTGCTCTACCGTGAATGTGTAGTTCTGTAGTTCGAGGAACCACCGGGTGACCCGCTCGTTCCGATCCTTGTTGGTGGCCATCCACTTGAGTGGTGCGTGATCGGTCACCAAGGTGAATCTCCGCCCCCACAAATAGTAGCGGAGGTGGTGGATGGCCCACTTCACCGCCAGACATTCTTTCTCTACTGTAGAGTAGTTTCTCTCGTGCTTGAGTAACTTTCTACTTATGAACGTGACTGGGTGTTCGTCTCCATCTAGTGGCTGGGCCAGGACAGCGCCTACGCCCGTGTTAGACGCATCTGTGTGGAGAACAAATGGGTGATTAAAGTTAGGGGTGATTAGTACTGGGCTTTTACAGAGGGCGTCTTTCAGCGCTTGGAACGCGCTCTCCGTTTCCTCCGTCCACCGTACATGGTGGGGCAGACTTTTTCTCGTGAGATCGTGCAATGGGCTTGCCAGTGTGGCAACATTTTCTACAAACTTCTGATAATAGGCGACTAGTCCGAGGAAGGATTTCACCTGTTTTTTTGTGGCAGGTCGAGGCCAATTCTGTATTCTCTCCACCTTTTTCTCTTGTGGCTTGATGCAGCCGCGTCCAATGGTGTAGCCTAGATAGTCTGTTTCGCTCCAGGCGATACGGCTCTTCTTCGCATTAACGGCGAGGCCGGCCTGCCGCAGTGCGTTTAACACCGCCTCTAGTCGCTCCAGGTGTTGCCGCCAGGTGGCGCTATGGATGATCACGTCGTCTAAGTAGGCCGCCGCGTAGGCGCTATGGGGTCTAAGGACTTTATCCATTAACCTTTGAAAGGTGGCCGGGGCGCCGTGTACACCGAAGGGCATGACTTTAAACTGAAATAACCCGTCTGGGGTGGTAAAGGCCGTTTTTGGTTTGGCACGCTCAGTTAAGCCAACTTGCCAATAACCTTTAGTCAAGTCTAGGGTGCTAATGTGTCTAGCTGGGCCCAACCGATCAATCAATTCGTCTACGCGAGCCATAGGATAGGCGTCAAATTGTGATATCTCATTTAGTTTTCGAAAGTCATTGCAGAAGCGAAGGCTTCCATCAGGCTTGGGGACGATAACTATGGGGCTCGACCAGGGGCTGTGTGACTCTTCTATGACGTCAAGCTCGAGCATTTTCTTTACTTCCTCCTGGATGGCCCGCCTCCGGGCTTCCGGGATCCTATACGGACGTAATCTGACCACCTTACCGGGGGTCGTGTCGATGTCGTGTTGCACCACCGAGGTGCGTCCGGGCAGCTCGGAGAAGACATCGCGGTTCCGGTCCAGGAGCTCCCGGATATCCTGTTGCTGCTGAGGCGCAAGGCCCTCCCCCACGGCCACTGGAGGAGTCTGGGGAGGGAGACGGGTTAACAAGGCAGGCAACGGCATGGTTTCCGCCGGAAACCATTTTTTTAGAATGTTGATGTGGTATACCTGGTATCCCCGCCTCCTCCCTGGCTGTGCCACTCGGTAGTTGACAGGGCTGAGTTTCTTCACTATCTCGTAGGGCCCTTTCCAGCGGGCTAGGAATTTGCATTCTGTGGTGGGCACCAGAACGAGGACCTGGTCCCCAGGCTGAAACTCGCGAATCTGGGCACCTTTATTATACACTCTGCTTTGGGCGGCCTGTGCCTCTGCCATATGCTGTCGGACGAGCGGCCAGACGCGCTTTGCGCGCGCCTGCAGGGTTTCGACATGCTCGATGACGCTTCGCAAAGGAGAGGGCTGACTCTCCCAGGTTTCCTTGGCAACGTCTAACAATCCGCGTGGCTGTCTCCCGTACAGGAGTTCAAATGGGGAGAAGCCAGTGGAGGCTTGCGGTACTTCTCGTATGGCGAATAGAACATACGGGATGAGGCGATCCCAGTCTCGTCCGTCCTCTTCGGCCACCCGTTTTAACATCTTCTTCAGCGTGCGATTAAACCGTTCTACCAGCCCGTCTGTCTGCGGGTGGTAAGCGGAGGTGCGGATTTGTTTCACTTTCAGCCAGCTATATAGCGCTTTTATGATGCGTGAGACGAAACAAGTACCTTGATCCGTCAGAATTTCGTCCACTAAGCCCACTCGGCTAAAGAGCATCATGAGCTCGTGAGAGACTGTTTTCGCATTGGCCACCCGTAGTGGTATGGCCTCGGGGTACCGTGTGGCATAATCAAGTATAACGAGAATGTATCGGTGCCCGCGCGCCGACTTGGGCAGGGGTCCCACTATGTCCATCGCTATTCTCGAGAATGGGATGCCGATAATAGGCATGGGAATGAGAGGGCTGTGCGGGACCCCCCGCGGGGCCGTGAGTTGGCATTCTTCGCACGATTTGCAAAAATCCTCCACAGCCCTTTTCACTCCAGGCCAATAGAAGCGAGCCAATATGCGATCATAAGTCTTTTGTACTGCTAGATGAGCGCCTAGCTGGTGTGAGTGGGCCAGATACAACACACGTAATACATGAGATTTAGGTACGAGTAATTGCTCTATTACTGCGCCTACTCTATCTTTAACCGCACGATAGAGTAAGCCATTTCGTACTAAAAAATGAGGGAAGGTCATTTCACTCACCCCTCCGCTCTGCTTCCCCTCCATGCTGGTGATATTTCGTCGCGCCCCGGCGAGGTTCGGATCCGTCCACTGGGCTGTGGCGAACTCTCCTTGGAGGCGGGTGGGGGGTGCGTCCACCTGGGGGAAATCGACGAAGGGGTCCTCGTCAGGTGGTGGTGTTTGTGGTCCCTCCTCCGAGGTGCGGGGCCCGTCTGGGTCTGTATCGTCGGAGGCGGCGGTCGGTGCCGGCGAGGCTGGGTCGGCGGCTGGGTCCCCGAGGGCGGGGCAGGCGCGGTGTCCACCTGTCTCGGGTCGGGGCCGGCGTCTTCTCCTGTTCTTCGGCGGCGTGGGGCGGAGGCCCGGTTCCCAGTACTTTGGGAAGAGTGGGCAGTCCGTGCCGATCAGGAGGGGGACCGGGAGGTCCGGGACCACTCCGGCGGGGACGGTAGCGCTGCCTCGGGGGGTCTGGATGTATATTTTGGCGACGGGGTATCGGCGCAGGTCGCCATGGACGCAGCTGACTGGCATCGTATCGGGGCCGGCGCTGGTCACCAGGTCCCCTCTCACCAGTGTCACCACACTGCCGGAATCTATCAGGGCATGTGTGTCGGTGCCATCCACCCGGACTGGCAGAGCTGCTTGGCACTGGTTCGAGCTCCCCGAGTGGAGGCAGGGCCTGGAGCTTACCATACTGGCGGCTGATGCCATGGAGACATCAGGGTCCCGCGCTCGGTCTGGACACGCCCAGGAGAGGTGGTCCTCATGCCCGCAGACATAGCATCTCCTGGACTGGCCACGCTCCGAGGGCGGGTTCGTTCGTGGTTTTGGCGTGGGCGCCGCCTGGGTCTGGCGGCGGCGGTCCCGCCCTTGACGGCCGTCGGTCTTGGCTGGTTCATTTTTGGAGGCTTGGAGCATCTGCGTGCCAACCTGATAGTTTTCCACCAGGGTGACTAGCTCTTCAACAGTGGTGGGGCAGGCCTGGACGGCCAGTTTCTTCGCGTCGGGGGGCAAGGCTCTCATGCCGTGGTCGACCACTATTCGGTCGAGCAGTGGAACTTCGTCGCCGGTGGTGAGCCAGTTCTGTGTGAGTCTGCATAGTTCAGCGAACTGGGTGCGCGCCGGCTGCGCAATGTGGAACTCCCATTGGTGGAACCTGTGTGCTCTGGCAGGGAGGCTGTAGCCTAGGCTGGACAGAATGGCGGCCTTTAGTTTTCCGTAGTCGAGCGCGTCTCTGGCTGTGAGATCTCGGCATGCTTGTTGTGCCGGCCCGGACAGGTAGGGGGCTACGATGCCGCCCCAGTCGGCCTGTGGCCACCTCTCACGGGTGGCGGAGCGCTCGAACACTTCTAGGAACGCCTCTATGTCGTCCTCGGCCGTTTGTTTTGTGAGTACGGCTGCTGGTGTTCTGGTCGCTGGTACATCCCTGTCCATTCTACGTAGGACCTCCCGCATGCATGTCTGGAGGTCTGCGTTGCTTTTTAGCAACGCGTTTAGTGCCGCTGTGTGTTCCATGGCAGGCGGTGGCTAGGATCAGACAGTGTACCCACACTTCTCCGCCAATTGTAGAATGTCTGTGAGCAAGAAGTAGGCAGGACAGGTAAATGCAGCAGTTCAATGGCTGTTTATTGTTAACAACGATAAATCATACAGGAGAAACCCCACGTAGGCCTCCTTCACAGGGGTTCAGTACACAAACAATGCCTCTGTTCCTCAGGCGTTTCCTCTGCCTGGATAGGGTGAGAGTAGGGTGTTAGGGTTTGTATTGCAGTTATACAGTCTTATTTTCCCAGCGCTCTCCTCACTGGAGGCGCGAGCTAGTATGACAGGAGTTCCCTTTCTTCGGGTGACGTCATCCGTCTTGATCGCTAGCATTTCCTCTCTCCCTGTTGTCCGGGGTCCAGCTCCAAATGAGCGACTGCCCAGGGCAGTGCTCAATATATTATATTAGAATTCTAGGTTTCTTTCAGTACCTTTACGTGTTCCACGTCACCGCTGCTGTGGCGGGGCTGCGCTCATCCCACAGCGTGGTGCGTGGACTGGGAATCGCCTTCCCTTCTTATTCATACAGTCCAGTCTTTTGCTCCGTCCCTCTGACGTTGCCTGGACCGTTCCTGAAAGCCTGGGGTGGAATGAGAGTGACAGTTAACACATGCAGAAATGGAGCCATATAGTTGAATGGGCTGCGGAGGGAGCGTGTGTATCTTACCCCCCGACGGTATTCTCTGTGCGTGCCTCCGAGCGTGTGAACCAGCCGCTGTCAAACTAAGAAGTGAGATCCTCTTCTTATACTGCGGCTGTGGCTGATTGTTGATTTGGGTGTGGTCGTTCTGTCATCTCAATCTGGCGGAGGAGGAGGTTTGGGATGTAGACGTGCCCTGCTACGAGGCCGAGGGCGGGCCTAACTGCCCGAGGCGTCTTCTGTCTGACAGCTTGTTCGGTTGCCCTGGCGACGCACTTACCGTCTCGGGGAGTCGCTAGCGAGACCCCACACCATATACATACTGTAATAACGGTATGCTAAGGTTGGCATGGAATATCACTTCAAACACTAGCCATGTGTTGTATGGAGAATAATAGGTTGCTGCCTTCAGGAAGGAGATATGGTGTTCCAACATACAATGTCCATCAGTCGACTTTGAGACTTAAGCTAGATTCTGGCCAGGGGTAGGCTGAGCACTGGACATTTCTTGTCTTCAAGTTGTTATGTTTGTAATTTTGTTTTGTTTCTGTCTCATGTCAAATGTGTGTATGTATTATGTGTTGCATGGCTGCTGGGTCGCAAGACACATTTTTGAGCTGATATTAAAGTTTCAGTTTCAGTTTCGTCTTGTTCAGATTCCATTCCAATTAGCTACGACTGGCTTTCAAAGTTTTTGCAGAAAATGCCACAAATCATTGGCATGAAACTTTGCATGCACATGCACACTCCCGGTACGCCAAGAAATATCTGACTCCCCAAGTATTTCAAATAGGCCTCATGGTGGCGCTATAACAGGTTGCAACTTGGGCTAGTGTAGCCTGGCGCAGCCAGACTTCATCTGCCTGCACTGCATATTGCCCCAGTGCAGCGCAGTGGTACAGTAGGCTATATTAGTATCACAACGCAAGGCTAGGGCTAGTGGGGATCTGAGCTCCAGGGACTTCTAGTTCTCTCTGCACTCTGCCTATGTGACTATCTAGGAGTACTCTCACGAAAGTATTCTCCATTTTCAAATGCTTCCGCCATACAGTCTGTATGACAGCTCTGAAAACGAGCCAGCGGCTAAAGTTGATGCCCCTCCACCCCCACTTCTGCAGTCAAAGGATATAATAGCTTGCTGTTTGGCAGAAATGGGAATTCAAAACTATATGTTTTGAAGATATTTTTAAATATAATAGAATAGAGGTTTTTGTGGAGGGAACTTATGAACAAATGACAGCTTTTTTTTCTGACTCTATATAACATAATCAGGAGGTGTAGTTTCTGACTCTACATAGCATTCAGGAGGTGTAGTTTCTGACTCTACATATAGCATTCGGTGATTGTGGAATAGGTGTCTGGCTACACAAGACTAGGATAAGAGTGTCTGCTAAGTGGCTTCATTGAAAATTGTCATAAATTGTGGCAATTTTGAGACACATTTCCTCCCTTCTTTGGCTACATTCTGTATAGATTCCTGTACTGTGCTGTCCATGGAATTTGTGAAATATCCTGCATCTTTGCCATGCAGTGCATACCGTCCGTGTAAATGAGACTCGAGTCTCAATGCATTTTTTGAAATAGAGGTTACATAGAAATACACAAACACACATACTGTACAGCCATATAACCGCGCGTGCACACACACACACACACACACACACACACACACACACACACACACACACACACACACACACACACACACACACACACACAGGCATTCCGACTACTATGTGGCTTCCGCGTGTGGTAAGGGTTAGGGACAGGGTCGGAATGGCAGTGAGTCAGAATGTAAGTGAGTGACACTTTCCCTCATACACCATAGCCCTTTGGTCTTGCCATATGGTTCTGCCACATTGGCGTGCTTGCATTTTGCTACCGTAGGTATGCATGAATCTTTAATGGAGCACTGAAGGACCAGAGGTCCGTCCAGCTCGAGTTTTGTAGAATATTTATAGGGAATGTGGCATTTTATTATTGATAACCTGAGAATGCAGTTCAGTGAAATATTCATAGCCATCACATCCGCTAGACTGGCGGGGGAGGGAGCGGCTACGAAAAAAAGACTTTTTCACATAAAAGAGCAGAGAATGAATGCAGGGAGGTGATTGTGAAGAGTGAAGAGTGCAACGATGGAGAGAGTATACATTTATGAAACAGAACAGAGTGAAGAGCTACCGTATGTGACTGGTAGTCGCTTAGCCTCGGTACCCAGGCTTTTATTTCCGTTGGCATTCGGCTGGTAGCCGCTGAGATATCGTCTCTGTCGGGTGGAAACATCATATGTCCAAAACTGTCACTTATTATTATTTTTTTTAAATAGCAAAAGTAGCAGACCTACAAGCTCGAAACGTGTCACTTCGCTTGTGGATCTACTATACTTGTTATGCTTTTGTGAGGCTGTAGTATGATCAAGTAGGCAAGTAGAGCATTAATTTACTGTAATACAGCTGATACTGTATAATTATGGTGGAGGTGGATACTCCTCCTGTGCTGTAGGAGACTATGCTGAGAGAGAGAGAGAGAGAGAGAGAGAGAGAGCGAGAGAGCGAGAGAGAGAGTCTCCTATACAGATCTCTGTATATAATTATCTATAATACATTATGTAAAAAGATGCAATGGCATTGAATAAACTACTCGAGTCTAGCCTTTACTTGAAGCTAACTCTAACCTAAATCCAAGCCTCTGTACTAAATGCACTCACTTGAACCACGTGTCCCTATTCTGGCGGTGAACATTTGGCAAAATAATAGTAGATCTACAGTACATGGCAACACTGCTGGTTGACTAATGGAGGAATGAAGGGAAAACAGCGCCCCCTAAAGTCACAGATCACTGAACTAAAGCTTAGAAGTCCATTTTCTCTGCTTGGTCTTTTTTCCACTACTCCTGCAAGACATTTTTCTATAAGCCATATCTCCAAAACTGGTGGGTCAAATTGAACAACCAATATGTCAATTTGAAGCTATGATTCCCTGCTTTCATATGACATGAAAAAACGAAAATTCAAAAAAATCGTTTTAACTCTTTGAGAGTTTCATGGATTTCTATATAGTTTTTAGACTTCTCTATGGCAGAATGGCGTTTTTGAATGATTTATTGAAAATTCTCTGTTGTGAATGTGTGACAACGAAAGACCTTCAGAGAAAGCTTGGCTTGTCTGCTTCCAGGAAAAAAATTAACTGAGTTGATAAAATGTTTAGTTGTGGTGTTGGAAGCCATTTAAAAGAGCCTGCATTTACACTGGGTAGTGTTTCTAGGACAACAAAAAAAGTTATGACCGGTTGAAGTTTTATTTTCTAAATAACTTTTTTTCTGCTGGGCGTACATAGCCATGCAATATCTCATTTTAAAGGGTGAGTTGTCTAGTTCAATTAAAATAAAATAAAAAGTTTCTCACATGTACCACTGTAGATATTTTGCCATCTATAAATAGCATGGTCAGTCATGATCAATCTGACCTATCCAGCTAAAAGTCCGCCTAGCTCTGAAATGGAACATCATATAAACTCAATTCTTTTTTGGGGTAAAATTAGACATTCTAACGCACATTTTGATATATACCATGTTTACATAGTCTTACCAGTACCGTGTCTATTCATGCATGTATCTCAAAAACCTGTTGTGAAGAAACAGTTTTGATAAAAAACTCATCCAAGGACATTGTTTTGATATGACTTTGTGCCCATGATATGTATCAAAATATAGACTTGAATGTATACTGTATTATAACAAAAAAATTGGGTTCTTACCATCTACCGTTACAGAGTAAATCACAGTTGAAACTCGCTTAGTCAAACCATAAACCTCAGACTAGTGAACAAAATAGCCATGACAGGTCTAACTCATTGTAAAAGCTTGTCTTTTATTTTTTATGACTACTAACATAATACAATTATAATAAATATTACAGAAAATAAATAGGCCTACATACAAAACAGTTGTCCCCAAACTCCCCAGTGTCCCCAAACCACTGCATTCCAGTTGTTCTTGACGGTGTGTGTGTGTGTAGGCTAAATTTAAAAAAAAAACAACAACTGAAATGAATGAATGCATCCGGTTCAGTGTCGGAGAACTCCATCGCAGTCTTGACTCTTCGTCTTCATCATCATCATCATCATCATCATCCTCCTCCTCCGATGCCAGTTCTAAATATATAAAAATAAACATTTAGCTGTAGTCAGCCCGGCCAATAGCCAGTTGGGGGGGGGGGGGGGACGTAGGCTATCTGACATCATCGTCATCATCATCATCACACGGAGACACACTAAACAATGTACAATCATGATTGTAATTGTATACAATATACAATGAATGCAATTATCATGCAAGCTCAGACGTCAATGAAACGTCATACAGATCTTATATAATACGCTACTGTTAGCTTCACTCCCCGTCCCCCCTCCGATCCTTGTAGCAACGTCATCATAACCACGCGTTGCTTCAGTAAACGATGCATGTTTGTTCTCCGTCTTTGTAGACAGTAAATAAAAGGAGCGAACATTACTCTAAAGATCAGATCGCCTATAAGGCACGCTACAATATAAAATACTTGTACTGCCATGCGTGCATGCCTGCTACGATACATTTGTACTGCAACAACCAACCGATCGACACCAACCCCCCCCCTCCAGCCCTTAGCCAGCACCAATGCACCGACCAACACCATTAGCCAGCACCTTCGGTGCTGGCTAATGGCTGGGGGCCATCGTGGTGAGTCATTCTGGCGTCATGATCTGACTAGTAGTAGTAATTATCCAAGCATCTATTTGTAGCGATCATCTTATGATTTCTGATCACTATAGAAGGGCATTTTCTACAATAAGATTACCTCAAAACATTCCGGGTTGATCGTCTTCTTCAATGGTTTCCCGGTATAGCTCATCGGACGACGATGGGGAGACAATGAAAAAAGGAGGGAGGGAGCAGCGAGTCTCGCTGTAAGCACTGGACCAGGGCTACTCCGCCTGGAGAAGGCGACTGGGACGCGTATGGATCAATACTACTACCACAAAACTCGCTCAAATAAATAGTACTGCTTTCAACTTTTTCTGCTAGAAAATCGCTCGGGCGAGACGGCAAACAGGCAAAACAATGAAAACTATGAAGACTCCCTCTGCCCCCACTGTTTACAGGGGGTGGGACCAGCTTCCAATGGCAACACGTACACGTGTGTCACGTGACACGGGTTTTCTGGGTAATGTAGTTGGAATATAAGCTCAGGAATTTAAACAGCGCTTCGGAGCATATTAATATGTTTAGATTAATCAAAAAAGAGAAAGACGCCAATTGGCGTCATTGCTCATTTACGGAATTCTGATGAAGACGCCAATTGGCGTCTTTGCTCTTCTAAGGGTTAACAGCGGGCGAGCATCGCCCAATCGCCCGTTATCGCCCGAAAAGATGATTTTTTTTTTATCTTTTCAGGCGACATTGCTCCACCCACTTTTCGACCATCGCCTGTTCGCCTGCTAGTCGCTGGGTCCCATAGACAAATAATGCACTTCTGGAAAATTCGTCTGGCTGTCGCCCGCTGTTAAAATGTACTGTAAGTGGTTAACTGAGTCAGTGCTCTTGTCAGGACATATTTAGGTATTCCTACGAGTTAACGGTTTATGAAGGACAGCAGGGTCTTCGTTCTGCTCCTCATCTGCATTTAACAGCCTGTGCAAAAAGTAACAAAAACTTCACGTCCGTTCTGCTGCACTGCTTGCTGATATAGCCCTCTCTCTCTCTCTCTCTCTCTCTCTCTCTCTCTCTCTCTCTCTCTCTCTACTGTGTCACTCTCCTCCTCTCCTGCTTTACTTTGAGTGACAGGCCAATTCCAGCCCCGAAACTCAGAAAAATGGAAGACACACTAATGCTGTGCATGCACAAATGCTGTGCAGTGTGCACACACACGCACGCACACACACACACACACACACACACACACACACACACACACACACACACACACACACACACACACACACACACACACACACACGTACCGCTGTGATGGTGCACACTTTACAGGCAGACAATGTGTGTGATAGTTGGTGTGTACGTGCACGCACACGCACGCACAGACCCACACACACACACCTCTCTGTCACTCGCAGGGCCTTGCCATAGACGAGTGTGTACAGGCCTTGGGTCGTCATAGCAATAATGTGATGCTTAACATAAAGCAAGCATTCGTCATTGAAATCACCTGCCGCTGTCAGTGATGTTGAATAGAGCCGGCTTACTGCCGTCATGGTAACTGATAGATGCTAGGTTCTGTACTAAGAAATGCCAGATTATATCCAAAAGAGAGAAGGAATCTGACACTCAATGGGCTTTTTACATCGCCGCTGTCAGGCAGAAACCTTGTATCTCCATTTGTGTCCGGAATTTAGCATTGAGTTTTGGAGGGGCTCTAGCCCCTACAACGTCTGGCTTTGTGTGTTCCGCCTGTGATGTCATGTGTGCCTGTGTGTGGCCAAGTCTATGGACGTTTTATGACGCATTTTGTTCCGTACAAACTTTCAGGCCAAGTCAATGGCAAATGACATCACGTGATGTCTTGGTGTGACGTCATGCGGTCAACATAAATACATCTTCACAACTGAGAAGATTCCAAGCTACACTAATCCATAATCCGAGACGATAGCCATGGAGTTCAAATCAGCTTTGTTCTCTGTCTCACAGCATAATATGCAAGCTCAAAATGACATAATTTCCTTTTTTTTAAGGCAGTTGATGTTTGTTTTTTTCCTCAGCCAGGTATATGGACTTTAATGTTTCTTCATTGCAGTAAATGTCAGTGTAAGACGCTATCTGGCTGATACAGTTGGCGCCCCTCACTTCACACAAGTGTGATTTTTCCTTATCTTATGAAAGCAGGGAATTGTAGAACAAAAACAATTAATAATAATAATAATAATAAAACTTTATTTGTATAGCACCTTTCATGACATGAAATGCAGCTCAAAGTGCTTTACAGAGCAATGGAGAAAAAAAGAAAAGAAAAGCAAGGCATAAAGATTAAAAAACAAGAGCAGTAATGCAATACAGTGAGGAAATGAATAACAAAAAAATAAAAGATCAATTAAAAGCAAGGGTGTAGAAGTGGGTCTTGAGCTGTGCTTTAAAAATGTCTACAGAGGCTGCCTGTCGGAAAGCAGTTCCTGCAGAAACTGCGTGGGCTCGCTGAAAACCCGCAACGTACTGTATGTATATGATGTACAGTAGATCCAGTGGTGATGGATGGGGACGTACTGTATTCACTGCACCTCCAGGAAGCGGCCGAGGTTTGAATGCGTTGTTATAGAAACCACAGATAGCAGCTCTGTGTGAACCTAGAATTATCTAACCCTTCCTCATGCAAAAACATTTTAAAAAGAAAAAATTGTAAAAAGAAAAATACAATCATAAATAACTACATGAAGCTGAACATGTTGAAGTTTGAACTAGATTTCTAGCACAAAGTATGTGGAAATAGTTAGACGCCAAAAAAAGACCACACTCAGTGAGGGGCGCTCTTATCATCATACATCATCACATTCCGTGCTAAGTAAATAAAGTCTGGTTTATTTACCACACAATTTAGATATTGGTTTATTACTGGGAAATCATTTGGAACTATAGCTTAAAGAACTGGATCGACTTTTTATAGGTTTTGTGTCAACTAGAGGTCCAGATATCTGTCTGTATCTGGTGGTAACTCCTTGTTATGGCTGAGTCATATAGTGACATGAGCTATTTTTGAATAACGTTAAAGGGATATTTCAGTTTCAAATAAAATAAAGTAATGGGAAAATCACTGCCAGCTCACGCATTAGAATCTATTATCTAATCTAATATGTATTTTATTTGAAAGTGAAATATCCCTTTAAGTGTGTCATACGCATTACAACCTATGTTCAATGTTTGTATTACATATTTAGAGCTCCATGGGTTCAACAGTCCAACAGTTCGGGACATACAAGGTTCCCACCCCACAGAAGGAACCTGCCACTCAACAGGCTTTTCATATCACTTTTCCTTGGCCTTCATTCAATTCCCTCTGCTCCGCATTCACTCGGGTCTCCATGAGATGCATGTTCAAAGAAAAACTGTGCTCAAGGAAGATACAATAAAATAAGAGGATATATGATAGATAGACCTTTATTGAGCCCACGGGGGATGTTCAGTTGTCATGGCAGTGCTGCAGCACATGACAGATACAGAGGAAAGGAGGAAAGATGCTTTGGCCATTATTCGACTCTTTTGTTGTCATTGGTATTGGTAATTATGCAACTGATGTGTCCTGAATTTTAACCTTTGTGTCTCCCTAATTTGTGCATGTTAAAAATAAAAGCCAATCTACCAGCTTAACCCATTCTGGGCGGGAACCCCTTTTGGTGTTTTAAACATTATGTTATAATTTAGCTATTGAAAAATAGCAGATCTACAAGCTCATAGCTCATAGTTCATAGCGCTATTTTTGAAAAATCGGTAAAATGTGCCTTAAATCTTTCAGAAAATTGTCATGATTTAGAAAACTTTTTTTTTTATTTCGATGTCAGGCCTGAATGGGTTAAATGGTTGCCAGGGCCCCGCCCGCAGTGGTGTTTCTTTCTCAATAGCCATTCGCTTTGCAGGCTTTTTTCTCTGAAACTAATGTGCAGTCCGTGGTGTTGACCAGAATGGCGATGTTCGGAGGTCTATTCTGATTATCCGGTGAGCGCGATGTGAACAATGGTGTTTTCTAGAGCAAGGATTGGCCTTATTTTAGCTCGGTAGCATTAACGCTAATACTTTATCATTCAAGATGGAAGCCAAAACCGGACGCGAGTCATAGTGGTATAGCCTGAAAACATCCGGCACCCAAGCACCACCACTTTTGTCCACCAGGCGGCACTCAATGTGTTAATGAAACTCGTCCAATGTTGTCCTAGGCAGAAAATGAGTTAAGTGGTCACATGGGTGGCTGCAAATGCTTTTGAGATTTTCAAGTGGGTCCTGATCCAGAAATGGTTGAGGTATTAACCTGGCATGGCCTGACTAATCACTGTGGGAGTTTTCTACTTGTTTTTTTCCTGTGGTAGATTTGACTGGTTTCCAGGCTATAGCAAAACATGTCAGTCAATCCACAGTGGATAGTGAGAAATGTCCCCCGAAAGAGCAAGGATTTTCTTTGTTCATGTAAATCCAGTCAGATTCCGAACATTTTGTCAAACCAAAAAAAAGAACAGCTGATTAATTATTGCTTGGACATACTGTAGTGATGCCATGCAGCCTCCAGCCAGATATCACATTAACCTTGACAGAGACGCTTCCATTAGATTTAAATTAAATGCTCTTGCAGCAAATCAATTAAAAAGACACCTGGGGTAGTGTATAGCCTACCCTGCCCTACCCTGCCCTGATCTGTTCTTATGGCTAATTATGTCTTTTAAACTTGACCGGTTTGACCCTAAAATGAACATTAACCATCAGCGTAATTATAAGTGAACAGCTCTTTTTTATTATGCAACCATTTGAAGGGGTCACTGCAAAACTAAACATAATTGCCATGTTTACTATAATCTCGGCACCACTGCCTTAAACATGTAGTGTTGTTAGTAGGAATAAACACAGAAGCACCCGGGAGGAAGTGGTCTAAGAAAGGGGAGGAGCCAAACCAAGTTCCTGTGTCTTTAACCGAATGGTTTCCGAGATTGTGTTTAATATGACGCACTTTGACAGTAGTATCGTGAGACTACTAGCTGTTACCAAGTAAGGCGGACGTATGAACGGGCGCAGGGCTTTCAATTAGTGTGGCAAACTGGCAAGATAAGATAAGATTTAATTTGAAGGAAAGCATATTGTTGTGGAGAGATGCACAAAAAATAAGATGCGGGCCATAATGGACAATGTGAGTCATCCTCTCCACAAAATCTTGGCAGACCAGAAAAGTGGTCACAAGGATCTGTTCCGTTCTTTGATGTGTAAGAACAAACGATTCAAGAACACTTTTGTACCAACAGCAATAAGGCTCTTTAACTCCATGGCCAACCACTAGGCTTATGCTGGACTATTGGCTTTCCATCTTTTTAGTTCTGCTCTACTGAAGTAGCTCTGTTGTTGTGATGCTTATTTTGTTAAATGTGATACTAATACTAATTAAGGCGCTGTTCCATTGTGGTGAAACTGTGCCAGTGTTGACTTCCGGACACTAAATGAAACTTGTAAAAGCTAGGTCACTCTCCAGCTAGGTAAATAACGAGTTGATTTGACAAGGTCCTTCTCATCTTTTCGCATTTCAAAATATTTGCAATGTTGGTTTATGAAGAAACCCATTTAGGCAAAAAGATGCAGTCATGGAAGATGGGAGATCACTGCGGTCAAAACACTACATTCCACTATAATCCTTGGCCTTTGTTGGCAGGCGAAAACATTCAGTGGTAGCATTCTGGTTGCTGTTTCCTCAGATCTTTCAGAGGGCAACTGGTCATTTCAATAAATAGTGACTGCTAAGCCCTCAGGGACATCTTGCTAGGAACCCCAAGAGGGTGACAGGTCATCTGTTGACATGGTGTCCACGACCGAGACATACTCAACTTCAGTTGTGCGCATGAAGACTTGAAAGTAGCCAGACCAGACATGCTTGATTCCTTCAAGGTTTGCCGCAGAATTAAAGTCATCAAGGTTACATTTAACTTGACAAGACATTATTTTATGGACATCAAAACAGAGTTTTCAATAAATGTAAAGCAAAACATATAATAGCTATTTATGGGTTTCAGCCTAATTATTTCATAATTAATGCAAATATGCTAAATGACAAAAGGTTGAATAATTTAAAAGGTTGAATAATTTAGTCATGGCAAGTTATGAATTTCAGGACATGTATAGACTCAGAGTCGAAGAGAGATTAAGATAATCCTTGACTAAATGTGAAAAATGTAGAAATGTCCTTATTTTGACCTCATTTATTTCACGATTTATGCAAATTATGCAAATTAAAAGGTTGGCATGATTGCACCATGGTAACAGATGCATTTCTAAACATCACAAACATAGACTTAGACTCTTAGATCACCTTTCTAAGTTAAGTAAAGCAAAGTTATAGTAATTTCTTGTTTTGGGGAATAATTAGCTAATTATGCAAATGTAACTATTATAGGCCTACTGTTTATATACTTTTATAACATACATATGTCATAGCATGTGTGTGTGTGTGTGTGTGTGTGTGTGTGTGTGTGTGTGTGTGTGTGTGTGTGTGTGTGTGTGTGTGTGTGTGCGTGCGTGTGTGTGTGTGTGTGTGTGTGTGTGTGTGTGTGTGTGTGTGTGTGTGTGTGTGTGTGTGTGTGTGTGTAATTAGTGTGAATCAAACTTAATTGTAACATATAACATCTACAGTAAACTGCACAAAATGCTACTGTTTGAAAATGCTATCTGTCTCAAAGTACTTATATGGACCCAACAGACAAAATGGTAGCAAAGAGATGTTGCCACCAAAAATGTCCCTCACTTCTGGTCTGGCCCATGGACTACAGGTGGAGCCAGATACTGTAGTATAACTTGACTGTAACCAAATATGTTAAGTGATATCAACTCTAAATAAATTAATGACTTGTTGTTATGAGGATAAGATTGAGCATTGAGCTTGGTTTCTCTCATCCAGTTGTGCTAATAGTTAGTAGTTCTTCTGTAGGCCTGCATTTCTCTGCACTATTGTTGAAGCTGCATTGTTTCACAATTTCTCATTTTCTCAAGTTTGGGACATTACATTTTAGGGACTTTTACACAATTTCTTCTACTCAAAGTTTTCCATCCTTGATAAGTGAAGTCAAAGTAAAACTAACTTGTGTGATACTGTAGATTTCAGTAGGACTATTTCATTCCCCCCATTTGGGACACCATATACGTTTAGTGGCATAACTCCACGAGTATTCAAGCTACATTTACACAATTGGTATTTTTGGATTCAGTAGAACCACACCTTTCCTACAAGCATGTGTTCCTATGATAATCCATTTCAGGGTCACAGGTCACTACAAAGTAAATAAGACATTCTACATAGATTATTTCCGCCTATTGTGGGTATGTGTTCAAATGACTGAATCTCATATTGACATTCAGATATTGACATGCAGTCTTTTCTAGAATGTAGAGGGATATCCTAGCTTCAAGTATGCCCAGTTTTAAACCTCTCAGAGCTTTCATTGTGAATCTACATGAGGTTATATGCCTAAATCCCCAGACGGACAGGCTGTATTTTTTGTTTTGGGTGTATAACTTTATATATCAATTTCACCACTTTTGCAGTAAAATATTTTTATTCAAGAATCCATTTCATTTATGGGAGGAAAATGTTGTATTTGGTCCTAAGCCCGGCAGGGGTATCTCAATTTGGGGGGGGCGGTCACAGTACTACCAGCCAGTGCAGCTGAATTATGGTTTGAAATATTTCGGCACTAATTCGTGTCTCCTAGGGTGACCAGATCCCAACTCACCAGATGTGGGACAAAGAGTGTGTTTGTTTGGGACAATGTGGGACACATGTGGGGTTGTGTCGCGCACGTGAAAGAATTGTACACAAAAACAAAAATAACATTTCTCCAATACAACCAACCAACCAACCAACCAACCAACCAATACATGTATACAACTGGACAATACACCAACCAACCAACCAACCAATACATGTATACAACTGGACAATACACCAACCAACCAATACATACTGGACAATACACCAACCAACCAACCAACCAACCAACCAATACATGTATACAGCTGGACAATACACCAACCAACCAATACATACAACTGGACAATACACCAACCAACCAACCATGTATACAACTGGACAATACACCAACGAACCAATACATGTATACAACTGGACAATACACCAACCAACCAACCAAGATCATTTGATTGAAGACATGAATTACAAACAATAAAGAAATGTTTACTTTATCAAAGCATCTTCCTCCTAACAAAGCCAATTACTGCAACTGAAAAGAATGGAGTGTAGGGTAATTTTGTCACATTGGAGTTGGACTTCAACCACTGGTGTTTTCTTTTTTGTTTTTTAACTAAAAAAACAACTATGCACAGAGGCAGGTGCAAGCACATCTGTAACTATGGATGCTGCCTTAATTGGTACAAACACATGCCATTTTATTTTCTTTGCAATATCACAGTCTGGAAACATGACTGATTGCCACAGTCTTCTGATCTGTATGACTGGGAGTGTTGCACTGTGTGGTATATATAACACTAGTTATTTCAGCTGCTGTTACCTTATCTGTGTTGGAATCTTGTTTTCGTTCCATACGATCCATACAGTGTCAGTGAAGCCTCCTTTTGAGCCAAATGTTGCTCAAAAGCAACCAAGGCAAGTAGCGCCCCTTAAAAAACAGCCAACCTAAAAGTACTCGGTACTCTACAGCCTTCCTAGAAATTTACTTGAGTAAAAGTAAAATAATTTGTCTTGGAAATGTACTCGAGTAGGCTAAGAGTAATACGTATTTAAAAAATCAAATACTCAAGTAAAGTATAAATCAGAATCTGTACTTAAGTACAGTACTTAAGTACATTTCCTCAGTTACTGTCCACCTCTAACAGGCTACATGCATACAGGCTGGCAATGGCATACTTGCATGCACTAGTATGCAATGCAGGCAGACATGCAGGGTAAATGCTGAAATGAAATATTTGAGGACTAGGCTACTTTTTGTCCGCCACCAGTGCCACACAAACAACAAACTATAATTACATAGTCAGGCCAAATGATTTAGAACCATAATTCAGACTCCACCGGCAGGATTTACTTAACTACAGTTTTCTCACAGCTTTCAAAAATTGTCTATATTAAACATAATAATGATGTTTTGTTTGGCAGTGACCTGTTTCAAATGTCAGTTTCACTTCACGGCTGCTTAAAAAAGCGAGTTTTTATAACATAGCCTGCTCTTCCACAGTGTTGTGCGTTGCGTGTGCGTGCGTGCGTGTGGTTTTGTCATTGTTACATTACGCTCCCATGCTGTGACTCCTCTGTGTCTCCCTCCCTTCATCTTCAGCCCTGGTTCTCCCATCATCTCTGGTGGAAAGTAACTAAGTATATTTACTCAAGTGCTGTACTTAACCACGTAAACCCATATAAATGGTTGACGGGAGTCCCTCAGGGCTCTATGCTAGTGTATTTTCTGTTTTCTGTGGGGAAAGCTATTTTCTGCTAAAACGTTCCCCACAATACGGACGCTCCTGTAGGTAGCCTACTTTTACTTGAGCAATGCAATGTTTTCAATCCTGTATAGGCCTACTTCTACTCCACAACATGAAATATACATTGAAAACTTGTGTTAGTTACTTTTTACATTACAGGATTACTGCAAGTAAAAAGTATTCTGTTACGATACAAGATTACCTTCTGAGAAAAGTAACTTGCGTTATTTTGCATTACAGACAATTAAAACCCACCTGAGGGGAAAAAATCTAGATGCAGCCTACTGGTGTGTTGTGGAGCTGTGCTGGGCTTGCTTCACCATGACTAATTTGCATTGATGTTGATCTCCTCCTTTCACCAATAAATCCAAAATAATAATACTTCCACAGCCTTACTGAAGGATAAACTATGCGTCTTCTCTAGGCATGTAACGATATATCGTATATCGCGATATATCGATATTATATCCCGACAATATGTAACTCTTCTCTCAATCTCTGTCATTCCGCACACGTGCAACAACAGAATGTAAACAAGACCAACCATGTCACCGTGTGTGATACACGAAAAGTGGTGACCTATTGAATATGGTAGATTAGCTCTGGGGCGTATGTAAGCTTGCGTCACAGAAGGGGACGTTCGGTAGGCCAATCAGAGGCAATGTAAACATTTGTTTTCTCATGCCAATAATGCTCCTTTGGATTGAATTGATAAGTCCCAGAAAAGACGCGCTGCCAGTAGTCACCTGAGTGGCAGCGACGCAGCGTGCTTTCCGCACTTCCGCTTGACTTCCGCCTTACAGTGTGATACACCGTCGCTCCAATGAACTGCATCGGCCAATGAGGCTATATGCATTACGCAGTCACCACAGACTGCAAAGCATGGGTTACTAATTTGTGTGTAGCACCGCAGCGCAGCGGTGTTGCTTGCAGCATTTCACTTCTCCGTTGACAGAGAGCTCATTCATTCAGGAAATGCGCAAATGCATCAGATGGATCCTTTTTCCTTTAAAAAAATCAGATATAAAAAAATCTGAGAACACCACTACCTTTCTCCTCCTTTTCACTCTCCCTCCACTCCTCCTCCCTGGAGATCAGCATGAGCAGAGCATTGAGGTTGACATTTATAGCGGGAATAAAGGCAGAGAGTTACATTATCTTTATAGTTCCCCTGACTGGCTAAATGGCCAGCCTGACTGACTGACTGACTGACTGACTGATTGACTGACTGACTGACTGACTGACTGACTGACTGACTGACTGACTGACTGACTGACTGACTGACTGACTGACTCAAATAAGGGAGCGAATTTTGAGGCAGGTGCACTGGCGTGAGGCGTGTACTGTAAGCCCGCACATTGACATTGACCTGAGGTGCCGTGCCGTGTTTCAGAATCAGACGTTGTTGTATTGTGTGTAAATGGTGTAAATGAGGGGCTGATTTGCTACCACCCACCAGGAATATTTGGTCTGATATACCGATATTTTATTTTTCTCTTCTTCGTCCAATGAACAGTGCACCACTGCACCAGCACCTTTATAATTTGGTAATGTGCTACTGCTACATTATAAGAAATCCACAGGACTCACAGACTATTAACATGCAGACAGGAGGAGGCTGGGAAGGTGGAGGAGGAGACAAGCTGCAATAGAGGTGCGGGTGACCTTTGCTGAGCCTGAAGCGTGAAGGAGTGAGTGACTGGCTGGTGTTCTGCTTAACAAGCCTAGATAGATTGAACCATTAGGATGGTGGGCATATGTGAGAGATTGTCGGTGCCTCTCAATCTGTTCCGTCGTCGTAATGCAATAATGCACACGCTGTTTTTAGCTTACCCTTGTAGTTTGAGCGATGTGAACTGCAGTTATATTAGCATCATTGCTCTGGTTAAGACATTGGGCGATTTGGAGAACATTGATTAAAGGGATATTTCACTTTGAAATAAAATAAACACACAAATATATTCATAAAAATCACACCCGTGTGAAGTGAGTGGTGCAACTCCATGTGGGGGTCCCCAGGGGGTCCCTGGAACTTCCAGACCCACAGGAACACGCCCAGGGTGCCGGCCCGTTTCCGGCGAGCCGCCCCGCGTCCACAGCGGTCGAGAGATGACATAATTACCGTGTGGGGGTCCGCGGGGGGTCCCCGGAACATCCAGACCTCCAGGAACGTGCCCAGGGGCGCCCGGTTCCGGCGAGTCGCCCCGCGTCCGAAACGGTTGAGAAATGACAATTATTTCATTTAATTTGTTTTCAATTAATCTATCATGGTTAAAATGCAGTTTGAAGTTACAAACATGTTTGAAAGTAAAATGTAATGAAGGTTTGACCATTTGGAGCAGTGGTTCCCAATCTTTTCCAGATCAGGACTCACATGGAAATCTCGAAGGCGTTTGTGGCCCACCCATCCGACCACTTAAGCACTGTAAATTTGGTCCAACCATACCACATGTATAGTTTGTTTGTATGCCTTTAAATGCCTTGATGAATTAAATACATAGGACCACAATTATTGTTGTATAATCCTACCTTTTGCAAACTGTTAATTAAGTATTCAATCAATCAAACCGAGGACACCTACTTGTCTTTAGTGCTATGTTACTTAATTTATTGGAGGAGACTATATTCCCACATAATGTTGTGTAGACATCTCCAAAATCACACAAACCTCCTTTATATATATTTAATCTTGATACGAATTCCGGAGTTTCCAACTGCATTTATTTTCCGACTCCCAAGGTAAATTGAGATCTGCTCTTGGCATAGATTCGTTGTCGGTGACTCCACGCCTCCCACTCAAGAAACATACATTTTCTCTTGGGAGAAATAATAATGTTTCAGAGGCTTTTCATTTATGACGCTGTGAAAACGACCAGAACACCATTAATGCTGAGCACAGCATACTGCTCTTAACCCCAGCCCTTAACCAGTGTCAATGTTCTGGGGGGACATTAGCCAAATATAGCCGATCTACAAGCTCACAATGAGTCGCAAAGCGACCCATTGTGAGCTTCTAGATCGTCTATGTTTGGCAAAGAGATTTGGTATAGATGGAAAACGCAGTCAAAGTGCAGTTGTCTATAAGACTCGAAGGTAATGAAAAGCCATTTGATTGTCAATTGGCACAGATAGAATCCACCTGTAATACATTCAGTGATGACAATATATTCAACCTAATCCAACCATAGAGTATATAAAAGGATAGAGACTGAACTGGCGCGAAGCTCCGCCCCCCCAGCTATTCATGTCAGTGGAAGTTGCTCAGTGGCGTTTTGAAGCACCCGGAAGACTGCCGGAAGTACCGTCTCAGAACGTCTACTTCCGCATTTGACCACCAACTTTTGGTGGTCAAATGCGGTGTACAATGTACAGTACCACCGTTGACGTCGCTTCATGTCAGGCCGCCTGTTTGCACCGACTGTCCAACCGACTGTCTGGATAACCTGGCATCCCTATATTAGGGCGGGTCATAGGCGAGAATAAAAGCATTGGTTATGGACGGCTAACAGATTAAGTCAGACAGGAGGCACCATGGAGTATGAGGGAGGGACGAGGGAACAGGTTGAAGAGAGCCTGGAAAGGCGGAGGCATGCACACTAGAGAGAAGATGGAGGAAATCAGCAGGAGTAAGACTAGAATATGTGTGCCTAAATGAGAACAGTGGAACAGTGAGGATGCAAGTAGTAGAAGTGGCAAAGGTGAAGGAGTTTAAATACCTGGGGGTCAACTATCCAAAGTAATGAGGAGAGGTGAAGAGAGGTGAAGAGGAGAGTGCACGCAGGGTGGAACGTTTGGAGGAAAGTGGAAAGGACTTATCTGTGACAGAAGAGTAACAGCAATAGTAAGATGGAGGGTGTACTGTATACGACGGTGGTGAGACCAGCCATGCTGTACGGCTTGGAAACGGGTGGCACTGAGGAAAAGACAGGAGGTGCAGCTGGATGTGGCAGAATTATTGAGGAGTGACAAGGAAGGACATAATCCAAAATGACTATACATCAGAGCAGGGGCAGGCAACATTGCATACTGATCTACAAGCTCACAATGCGGCATATCGTGACACATTGTGCGCTTGTAGATCTGCTATTTTCAAATAGGTTTGTATACATTTGAAAACTTGAAATGGGGGCATTCTGCATATTTTGGTACTTGTATTTAAAGTACCAAAAGTAAAAGTATATGCAGAATGTCTTACTTTTGTACTTTTATTCAAGTACATTTTGAATTCTGAAAAAAAAAAAAAAAAAAAAAGAAAATAAATCCACCACTGGAGCTTAGATACTGAATTGTTGCTATTCGTTGCACGAAGTGGTCAGTGGCTGCCTGTCTACATGTATGATGTATGCAGATCCATCTGCTCTGTCTGGCTTCTACAGTATGTCTGTCTGTCTATCAGTCATGTGCGTGCGTGCGTGCGTGCGTGCGTGCGTGCGTGCCGTGCATGCCTTGCATGCCTTGCATGCCTTGCGTGCCTAGGATTATGTACTGAGCAGCTATAGGTCCATTGGTATTCAGTGTATGTCCCTCCACTGCTGCAGTCGTCTCCGCAGTCTGGGAGTAACTAACACGCACACACACAAGCGCACACACACACACACACACGCACACGCACGCGCACACGCACACGCACACATACACATACACATACACTCACCTTTTCATTCATCATCTCTTCTCATTCGTCTTTTGCCATATCACTCTGTCCATATTTCCCCTGCTCTCTCCAGTCTGTCTGTCTGTCTGTCTCATCTCTCCTCTCTCGCTCCTTTCTCCCTCCCTCCCTCCCTCCCCTCCCTTTCTTTTCTCTCTCTCTCTCTCTCTCTCTCTCTCTCTCTCTCTCTCCTCTCTCTCTGCATTCTACATTCTACTCAATGTATTTATATGTGGCGTCTCTGCCATTTTGTAGTCAAACGATCATTATTAAAGCTCATTTGCATTTCTATTGAATGCCTGCCTGTAACCGTGCATACATTTGCATCCTTATGACAAAGTGCACACACATACGTGCACATGTGGGCCCTCCACACACACACACACACGCGCGCGCTCACTCGCTCGCACCTCGCACAGTCACATTGTTGTCAGTCGCAGTGACCTTGGGTTGACATTTGTTCCTCCCACCTGTCATCTTTTGGCGGCGCTCGTTAATGGCTCTCTAAAATGTCACCGCTTGTCCGGGTCAGCGCTTAGACGAGACGATGCCACACCAGAGGAGGAGGATATGAAGATGAGGAATATGAACCGAATGAACTCTGATATCTGTTGACCAGGATCGCACAGGGCTATATACTAGGTGGGGTTCTGAGAGAGAGAGAGAGAGAGAGAGAGAGAGAGAGAGAGAGAGAGAGAGAGAGAGAGAGAAAGATAGAAGAGAGAGAGAGAGCATAAGATCCAGGGAGTGAATGTGACAGAGTGGTTACCTGATCACCACCACTGTATGTCCCAGAGGGGTCAGCCCTGTCTCTGTCAATAAAACCTCTGAAATTACACCTCCTTCACCTCTGTGTGCACAGGGGCGCGTGTGTTTGCGCGTGTGTGTTGAATGGTTAATGGCAGCAGCACAAGTCATGTGATATACTGTAGCATGACTAAAGTGATCAGGAACATGGAGCCTTTTTCTCTAATTAATGATTACCGTCAAGGTCACCATTTGCATTTGGAAGGACTGGATGATCTGTCTCTGTCTGTCTCTGACACTATCTCTATGTCTCTGTGTCTGTCTATCTCTGTGACTGGCTCACTGTCTCTGTCTCTAATACTATCTCTGTGTCTCTGTGTCTGTCTCTCTCTGTGACTGTCTCTGACACTATCTCTGTGTCTCTGTGTCTGTCTCTCTGTCCTCTGTGTGTGTGTGTGTGTCTCTCTCTCTCTCTCTCTCTCTCTCTCTCTGCCTCTGTGCAACAAAATGATATCTCACAGACAGAAATCAATAGAGATTTATACTGTCCCTGTCGGGGAAAAAACCTTGTACCGCTATCTCCATATTCTAACAACACATCATGTCGTGAACTTGTAGATCGGCTTTTTTTGGCTACTTTTTGAAACAATTTGAAAGTGGTAAAGTCTGTCTGTGTGTTCTATGATTATTGCAACAATGAAAAGTATTAACATGTGACTAATACTAACAACTATAGAGCAAAAAAAAACAACTTAATTAACATGTCAGTTTATGTTGTGCGACGGGCAGCTGCAGCCACCCTGCCTACCCGGAAATGTAGTCTGGGTTGTTTGACTCGTTTCTAGCGCTTATTACTCTTTGGGTATATTTGTACATTTCCACCTTCAGTCGATGCTTCATATCCATATGAGTGAAAAGGCCGGGATGATCGGTTTATTTTTCAAACACAGTTCTTAAATGAAGAGATCTAAAATCCCCCTATGGTGATTTCAATGCAAATAAAGTACACAAACCTGTGGACTGGCGCCATCTACTGGCAGTGACGTCAGGACTTCGGTGCTCTATACATTGGATCCATTTGGTCAGGTTATTATTTCCTGAAAAGTAAATATTTTGGACATACAAGGTTTCCACCCGACAGCAGCGATATATGCAAAATACGAGCAATTGGAAACCCTTATGTAGTGCTGTATTATACCTTTCTACATGTCTCTCTCTCTATGAGAGAGTAGCTATTAGGATGGATTTTATACACACACAGTACACGCACGCACGCACGCACGCACGCACGCACGCACGCACGCACGCACGCACGCACGTACGCACAGTAAGTAAAGGATTCCTGAATGTCTTATAGGACAGTGATTTAAATCAGTCGACTACAACATTTTGCTTCTAAAACTGTGAGATAAAACCGTAGCTATCATGTAATGCTCTGCGTGAACAGTAGCAGCCGTTTCCTCCTGGGCATATTCATTTGAGCACTGCATGCATGTGGCCATAGCATTTCAGTAAGTCCAGTTGTGATGTCAATATGATCAAAATAAAACGGCAGTAACTGAAGTATTGCGTTATTGTCACAGTTGTGTTGGTCATGTTTCTGTTTTTATTTTTTTTATTTGGTTTAACACATCAGCAAGTTCATACATTTGTCAGTGTTTTAGCATTACAAAAACCCACTTTCTCTCACCTATACGCTCTGTAGTATGTCCAGTCCCTCTGTAGTATGTCCCTCTGTAGTATGTCCAGTCCCTCTGTAGTATGTCCAGTCCCTCTGTAGTATGTCCAGTCCCTCTGTAGTATGTCCAGTCCCTCTGTAGTATGTCCAGTCCCTCTGTAGTATGTCCAGTCCCTCTGTAGTATGTCCAGTCCCTCTGTAGTATGTCCAGTCCCTCTGTAGTATGTCCAGTCCCTCTGTAGTATGTCCAGTCCCTCTGTAGTATGTCCAGTCCCTCTGTAGTATGTCCAGTCCCTCTGTAGTATGTCCAGTCCCTCTGTAGTATGTCCAGTCCCTCTGTAGTATGTCCAGTCCCTCTGTAGTATGTCCAGTCCCTCTGTAGTATGTCCAGTCCCTCTGTAGTATGTCCAGTCCCTGTGTAGTATGTCCAGTCCCTCTGTAGTATGTCCAGTCCCTCTGTAGTATGTCCAGTCCCTGTGTAATATGTCCCTCTGTAGTATGTCCAGTCCCTCTGTAGTATGTCCAGTCCCTCTGTAGTATGTCCAGTCCCTCTGTAGTATGTCCAGTCCCTCTGTAGTATATCCAATCCCTCTGTAGTATGTCCAGTCCCTGTGTAGTATGTGAAGTCCCTCTGTAGTATGTCCAGTCCCTGTGTAGTATGTCCCTCTGTAGTATGTCCAGTCCCTGTGTAGTATGTCCCTCTGTAGTATGTCCAGTCCCTCTGTAGTATGTGCAGTCCCTGTGCCCTGTAACCTATACCCTCTGTAGTATGCCCAGTCCCTCTGTAGTATGTCCAGTCCCTCTGTAGTATGTCCAATCCCTCTGTAGTATGTCCAGTCCCTGTGTAGTATGTCCCTCTGTAGTATGTCCAGTCCCTGTGCCCGGGAGTGGTGGAAAAAGTACACACATTTGTTTTACTTGAGTAAAAGTGTCAATACTGCAATATAGAAATACTGGGCTGCATACACTGTAGGTATACTGTACCCCCATGTGACGAACACGAGGCTTAGGTGTCCTGGTGTCCTGTGTTTACACGGTGTCGTATTGTTCAGTGTATCTGACTCCCGTATATTCCCTGTAGTAATCATACTAGTCTGATTGCTTTTTTGTACACACACACACAAACACACACGTGCACACGCACGCATGCACGCACAGCTGGCCACTTGCCAGTATTATTGCCAACAGGTATATACCATCCATTGTGTAGATGTCATAGGGCTGTCGGCGGAATCGTATAAGCTGTCATAACTGGAATCAATGGTGGTGAAAAGATGTTCCCATGCACACACACACGTGCACGCACACGTGCATGCAGGGCAGGCAGGCACACATATAGGGAGACAAAACAACACAATCCTCAAACGCACGCACGCACGCACAGTCACACACACACACTCACACACACACACCGTGGGAGTGCATATTCGTGGATGATAAGAACCCAACACTAAATATTGATTGCCTTGTGTGTAACCACTAATGGAGAGTCACAAACTCTAATCTGTATCACTCTGTGTGTGTGTGTGTGTGTGTGTGTGTGTGTGTGTGTGTGTGTGTGTGTGTGTGTGTGTGTGTGTGTGTGTGTGTGTGTGCGTGTGCGTGTGCGTGCATGTGCGCTATTCTAACCAGGCCCATGTTCTCTGAGTGGGCTGGATTTACAAATATTAGCAGTCCTCGCCATTTGGAATAAAATGGGGATTTAGCTAGGCCTACTGTTATAGTTTCTGATCTTTACAACTGCACAGGCATAAACATGCATGTGCGCACACAGCCGCACACACACACACACACACCCAGAGAGATCCCATTTTATGTTAATTTTTTCGCCTCTGATAACTATGAAACCTTGCGTTTTTGTCACATCACTCACGTCATGTCACGTCACGTCACTCAATCTGTCACTGACAATCGTTACTCACAATATTGTGCCCAGGTCTCGTGACATCACTATGACATCATCAGGGATATTAAGCCCATATACGGCAATGTGATCCTTCCCTATCCATCCTTCCTCTTCGATGTCTCCCTTTCGACTGATACCTATCCATTTAAAGTTTAAAACTTTAAATAACTTTGGGGCAGGTCTAGACGGGCCTGCCCCAAAGTTATTTGTGCAGCCGAGCCCGGCAGCCGGTGAAAACTATAGAGTTCTCAACAGGCCCGAAAATTAAGGCC
>NC_136792.1:35272706-35357706 GCF_951216825.1 Electrona antarctica | reverse complement strand
AGTACTGTATGTATGTGTATACTAAACATGTACAGCCACTGTCCACATTATCATCTTTATAGCTGCTCTTCTTCCACCTTTTTAAACTAAGTTTGTATAGGGCAGGGGGTCTTAAAGGTCTTGTAATTGCCCCCAGCTGAGAGAGAGATGAAGCAGGGACCCCCACTACTTCATTGTTTGACAGCACTACCATCAGATTTGTGCAAATTAATATATACATTGTTTGTTTGTGTGTTTGTTTGTTTACACATTAACCTTATTAATATGTTGGATTCATGTTAATGTGTATTTTCATACATGTAACCACTTAAACCTCTTTGACCTCTACACCAAACCTCTTCGCCCGATAATAGTCGATAGATAGATCTGCTATTTTGTTGTTCACACCAGAATACAGATGCTAGTGGTTAACTTTCATTTTTCATTTTCTGGTTTATTATTAATAATCTAGTAACTACAAATTAAAGCTGTCACATGCATGCATTGTAGTGGAGTAAATAAAGTACAATATTTGCGCCTCTGAGATGTAGTGGAGTAGAAGTGTAGAAGTGTGTGTGTATATATATGGACTATACTATACTATACTATACTATACTATACTATACTATACTATACTATACTATACTATACTATACTATACTATACTATACTATACTATACTATACTCCAGTAAGTACAACATTGTTACAGTACTTGAATAAATGTACTCAATAGTTACAGCGCTGTATTCAACAGGCATATTATTTTAAACGTCATTGAAACATCGGTTTCTTTGAAGGACGGGTGCTGGGGGTGACTTTTCGAGTCCTATTCTGGTCTGTTTTCCCCGGTCCAGTATAATAGCTGAAATATGAGAGCCAACGAAACCATTATTGTTTTTGTTATTCTTTATCGCTCCGCCGGGGCCTATTTAACTCTGCCAACAATGGAAAGGCCCTGAATTCATTAATACCCTAGTCCTCCCTGTCATTGTATGAAAATAGAATATTGTATTTATTTGAAAACATCCATTTTCTTGCTAATGAGACTCCATGCTGCTTTGAAATGTGTTGAGACCCACTGACAATACCCACAATGCACCTCTCTCTCTCTATCTCTCTCTCTCTCTCTCACCCATCATGCGTCTCTATTGTCATCCTAATAGAAGTATAAACAAATGTTTAGTGCCACTGATCTATTTCATTCAACTTCACCTACTCTACTCACACAGCGCATGCGTGCGTGCAGGGGTAAGCATAGGAGAAAATACAAAGAGAGCTGCAGCACCTTCAATTGCTGTTATTAAAGTGGTTGAGTTGGTGAAGCAGGCAATTTTGTGGGGAAGCTTTTCTAGGATCTTCCTCATTCCAGGGGGTTGGGAGTGCATTCTTGAAGAGGGATTAGGGGCTGCTGAAGTCCAGCCAGAGTCCAGTGCAGATTTGCATTGTTAACCATGTCAACGGCTTGTATTGTTCGTGATGCCAGATCAGCCTATAAGCTGCTGCAGGTGTTGAGAATTACTGTATACATCGAGGACACAGACACGAGAGGTAAAGGTGCAGAGACACGAAGGTGCAGAGAGCCTAAATCCAAGAGGTAGAGACAGACTTACACATGGTATACCTATAGTGCTTTCCTTTGCCCTGGTTCGTTCTTGTTCTTGACGGTTCATTCATGTACCTGATTGTATGTGCACAGGAAGAAGCTTTTTGCAGACTATTGCGAGTGGATTTATTTGTTTATGTACTTACTTACTTAGTTACTTACTTACTTACTTATTTAATCCCTGAGCAGGCTCTTAAGAGTGGTGGTAAAATACAGAGACAAATAAACATGGTACAGAGGACAGAACAATTACAGTGGAATGTGAGAAGTGACACCAGTGACAAATGGAGCTGATAACGTGCCTAGCTGTTTTCCATTCCAGGCAGTTCTTAAACAGTTTATGGTTGGGATGTTGATCGTCTCTGTCGGGTGGAAACCTCGATGTCCAAAACTGTGACTCTTAAGGATTTCAAAAACAGCAAAAGTAGCAGATCTACAAGCTCAAAACGCGTCGCTTCGCTCCACTCTTCGAGCTTGTGGATCTACTACTTTTGATGCTTCTGTGTGACGCTGTAGTAGGGCGTTAATTTACAAAACAAAAGAAAAGGTTTGAATGTAACAGCAGTATAATGTATATCTCTCTCTCATGCAGGTCACTGTCAGGGCGTATCGTGGGAGGCGTGTGGTGGTTCTTCACCCTCATCATCATCTCGTCCTACACGGCCAACCTGGCTGCCTTCCTGACCGTGGAGAGGATGGTGTCTCCCATCGAGAGCGCCGAGGACCTGGCCAAGCAGACCGAGATCGCCTACGGGACGCTGGACTCAGGCTCCACCAAAGAGTTCTTCAGGGTAAGCACGTACACATAGTGTACATGGCAAAAATAGAGATTGCATGGATCCATGCTCCAAACTTTTTTCTTTTTTGTACCACCAAGAGGTGACGTTTTGGAGCCAAAGGCTATTCCTCAGACTGAGATATCTGAAATAGGGCTTAAGTGGTTATAATTATGTAATTTTCCCCCTTCCTATTACTGTACAGTAGCGCAGTCAGAAGTGTAATGTGATTTTGAAATACTTATATAAATACACATAAGTATCCAAAAACACAAATGCTCAAAGTACACGAGTCAATCCAAAAATAAATAAATGCACTTTGTTACTGTCCACATAACATCAACGATATCAATATTGGAAAAGATGGCGTCGCTTAATAAAATCCTGACGAGCTATATAATAGTAAAATCCAGAGTGTTAGTGTGAGATTGTAAAAAGGTGCGGTCCATATTTTACAGCATCAGAGTAAAGATTTTGCTGTGCACTTTCTCTCCAAATAACACTGCACAAATCATGAATACAGGACAGCTCTGCACGGGACATAAGGGTTTATTGCTACACGGAGAATAATCAGGAATACAAAATTGAATAGTATTACACACCCACTGTACAAGCACAGACACGCAGCATGAGCGCGCGTGCACACACACACACACACACACACACACACACACACACACACACACACACACACACACACACACACACACACACACCTTTTGTGGGGGTCCCTCGTGCCATTTCACATCAGAATGGAATGGAATACATTGGATGTCTTATGCTGATGTAGCAAGATGTGCACAATACCTTGGCCTATGTCATTGGACAGTACATTCAGTACAATAAGCAATACTTTGTCAAAATGAAAATGGCCAAGGATGTTGGGCAGCATAAGAGCACTTTGAGGCAAAAGGGCAGGTGCTCAAGCCCCAAAAGCCCCCCCCCCCCCCCCCCCCCCCCTGCACACACACACACACACACACACACACACACACACACACACACACACCACACTCTGGCACCATCAACATAACGAGCAGCTGAAATCTGTGGAGGGTGAAAAAGCAATTTACTCTCCTACAGCTGAGGGGGATTCACTACCATTAATTATCGTGTGTGCGTGCGTGCGTGCGTGCATGCGTGCGTGCGTGCGTGCGTGCGTGCGTGCGCCATGTGTGTGTGAGTATACATGCAAAATGATGCAACCATGAATATGTGTGTGGATGTATGTGCATCCAATTTGTATGTGTATCCATGCAAAGTGTGTGCGTGCGTGCGCACACATCTCTCCCACTAAAGCATCTTTCCTCAGTGCTCTGTTGTGTTCGGTGGTGGAGCCTGAAGGTGACTTGCATCATCCATTCCCTCTCCTCAGACGCTTATTGTTAAAGAACCTGGAACGTGATGCACCCCCCCCCACCCCCACACACACACACACACACACAACACACACACACACACACACACACACCACACACCACACACACACACCACACACACACACACACACACACTCAAAGACACTTAATCACAGGGGTAAACGCGCACTAACACACATATGGCCCTCGTTTATCAAGCAAGCGCACGACAGAAAAGTGGCCGTGCGATCACTTCCACGCAGCGCTCGGCGCGTACAAATCTGACGTCGATTTGACGAGATCGCATTTGACGATCGGCTATGACGTCGTGGCATGGACTTGTGCTGCAGTGTAGTCAGAGAATCTGACATATCGACGGGTGGAAACATTGTATGTTTTTTTTGTTTTTTTTAAGATTTATTTAATGATAATGCAGACATCATCATTTAAAACAATGAATTACAGAATCATGATTTTCTTTTTTTTTAAACAAGACAAGACAAACTAAAAAAAAAGAAAACAAAAAACAGCAAAAACAACCCCCCCCCCCCCCCACCCCAACCCCAGAAAGGTAAACTACACAGCTCTCATTACTCTGTATTGTACACAACACCACTTGACAACATCAACTCGGATAAATAAATAAAAATAACAATATAAATATAACTAAAACAAAATCAACCCAGAGGAGATATTGAAGGTAGAACTTCAAAGAACCTACCCCATATCTTTTCAAAAGTAGCAGGCTTTCTCCTTACATTGTACAGTATCTTTTAAGGAGTACGATGAAAGCTCATTCAGCCAGTGTCTCTGTGAAGGTGAATTTTCAGATTTCCAATTAACCAAGATAATTTTCTTCGCAGCTGTACTGGTGCGAGTAACACAAAATACTCTTTGTTAAAATGTGTGTTGATCAATGTAACGTCACCCAGTAACACATTGTATGTATATGTATGTGTGTATATATATATATATATATATATATATATATATATATATATATATATCATCATCATCATTCCCCAGTGATGTCTGGCTCGGTTACAAGAGCTCTGGACATGAGAGGAAATGTGGAGAAAAAAAGAACCAGTGTTCCAATGGATCTAATGGAATGATTTAGTCACAAGTTCTTAATTATTGCATTGGTTAAATGCTTCATTCATTCATTCATTCATTCATTCATTCATTCATTCATTCATTCATTCATGCATTCATTCATTCATTTACAGAAAGAAAGAAAACAGTAGGCACATCGACTGGAGGGTATATTGTGTAGATGCTGGACCAACACAAATCACAGTTAAAAAAAATAAAATGTGCACACTGTGGCTTTGCAGGGCTCCCAGTCAAAGATTCACGTGGTTAACGTTTCGTCATTCTGAAGGAGACTTTTCTGACGAAACGTTAACCAAACATCTTTAATCCTCTCGCCAACTTGGAAGGATTTGAAATGGGAGCCCTGTACTGGCGTTAGGGGTGCCCACTGTATTTATATTGGCCACATGACGTCTATACGTTGTCATTTAGTGCCCTAATCAATCATTAAAGTCCATAGACTTGGCTGGCAAATGATTTTAAGTCATAAGTGTTCCAAACAAACATTAAAAATCCCATAGATTTGACTGCCAAGCCATGTAACATAATCTTCAAAAGCCATGCATTGGAGGGGCTAGCGCCTCTCAAAAAGTTGAAATATGGAGATACAAGATTTCTGTTCGACAATGCATTAGCAGAACGGTGCCAGCAGTGTTGAATGGCTAACAAGTCCCTATCTCTGCATTACATCCAATTCCTGCATAATGTTGCTCAGCAAACTGTGATTAAGAGATAATTTCATGAGATTGCTGGGTTTCCTAATGTGATTTGGGTGATGGATTATTGTACCCTTGTGCATCTGAAGCCACTAATCATGGATGAATAGGCATTCATCAATGGTAAAAAAAGAACCATCCCCCTACCCAACGTCCAGGTAATTCATGTGATAGCATTCTACCTCTCCTAAATGTGTCTGGAGCGAGAGGGGGCGGATGAAGGGAGGACTCTATGGTGTGGGCAACATGTTAATTTGGACATGAGTGACTATTATGGCGTATAGGTGTCCGTCATGCACTAGTGAATCTCTCTCTCTCTCTCTCTCTCTCTCTCTCTCTCTCTCTCTCTCTCTCTCTCTCTCTCTCTCTCTCTCTCTTCTCTCTCTCTCTCTCTCTCTCTCTCTCTCTATCTATCTCTCTCTCTCTCTCTCTCTCTCTCTCTCTCTCTCTCTCTCTCTCTCTCAAAAAACCTAGCTGGTGCAGTGCGAGTGAAATGTTTGTGGCTGCAAGAGTCAATACTTTTCAAGCTGTTCTCCGAAAATTAATGCATATAGATTCATGTATCGCTTGGATAAGTCATCCAATGCCTGTAGCATCATCAGTACCCTGTGAAGAGTTGCACTATAGATACTCCTCTATAGCCTTACGAGACATTGGCTTAAAAGCCTGAATTTATAACTGTCACAAATGTACATGACCTTGAGTCTGCAATAAAGGCATTCATTATTGATTCTCTCTATTCTGAAACGACAAATTCTCAAACGACATTGAGATTGAAATTATACAACATACATGATTAACATAGATTAAATTCAAACGGTGTTGTGGATGGTTGGGAGGAGGCAAACCAACGTATTCTCTTGTGAAGACCTTTTTTCTTTTCAACAGTGGGGTGAGGGGTGGTGCTGATGTGTTTCGTCACGGTTTCACCACTACAGTATAGACGTCAGCAGGCCCTGGACAATACGCCGGCACTGTTACTTAAGTTGCAATACTACATCTTCTTTCATCTTTGCCCAGGCATTTGGTGCCCCCCAGAGCCTGGTGCCCAGGGGTGCAGGCGTGCAGCACTTAAGGCCTGTGCATTAAGCCAGCCAGCCAGGGCTCCACATGCCACACGTGCGTGCGTGCGTGCGTGCGTGCGTGCGTGCGTGCGTGCGTGCGTGCGTGCGTGCGTGCGTGCGTGCGTGCGTGCGTGCGTGCGTGCGTGCGTGCGTGCGTGCGTGCGTGCGTGCGTGCGTGCGTGCGTGCGTGCGTGCGTGCGTGCGTGCGTGCGTGCGAGAGAGAGAGAGAGAGAGAGAGAGAGAGAGACAGACAGAGAGACAGAACAACACTTTATCACTGCATGGAAGAGAAGAGGAGCGAGGGAATAACAGGAGGCTTTTTGGAAAAGATGACAGTTTGACGCGCTGCCTTGTTATTTTCACTCTCCAACACACACACACACACACACATACACACAGTCTGTATTAAGAAAGACTTCAGAACAGTTTTCTGAAGATTTCAGAACAGTTTCCACTCACGCTTGTGTCACACAGTGTCACACCACCATATATGGCCGTCAGTCCCTCACGCTTCGTGACACGTCATGCCACCATATATGGCTGTCAGTCCCTAACGCATCGTGACACGTCACACCACCATATACAGTATGGTGACATGTCATGTCACCATATATGGCCGTCAGTCCCTCACGCCTCGTGACACGTCACACCACCATATATGGCCGTCAGTCCGTCAGCCCTTGTGAGACGCTCCAGATATCAAGATCACGACACTGACCTCATCAAACCCTGGATACTATAGCCATACATGAAGACTGGATCATCACCTAGATCTGCAACTGGAGCCAGCCAGCAACTGTACATCTGACCTCAAACCCTTAGATCTCCATCTATGGAGCTGACCTGTTCTGACATTCCATATGTTGATTCTTCCCCACCCGCCCTTATAATAATAATAATAATAATAATAATAATAATAATAATAATAATAATAATAATAATAATAATAATAATAATAATTATAATAATAATAATTATAATAATAATAATAATAATCCACCCGTCCTTCCTCTTCAATGTCTCCCTTTTGACTGATACCTGTCCATTCAAACTCTATTTTGTTAGGATAGATTTCTGTTTCTGTGAGCAGAAAAGGTCACAGTTTATAAAATAAACGGTTAATCCCAATACTAGATTCTGATTAGCTGGTTGTCATGGTAAATCTTACGATAATCAAAACTACTTAAGCTACTTTTGTGAATTAGGAATAGTTTTGAGGTTAATATTGCTATATGTTTGTAACCGTTTTAGAAAAGCAATAAGCCACTCGAGGTCCCAGCTTACCGGGTATTTTATAATGGCTGAGACACTCGGAGACACCTCTCAGCCATTAAAATACCTGGTACCTGACACCTCTTGTGCATGCTTATTGCTTTAATATAATGCACAGCACACAGCAGCTGCTTTGCTCACGCACCTTATATATACTGTATATATCTCAGGTATGTGTAAATATGTTTATTATTTTGTATGTTATTATTATTATATAAATATTTTATTATTATTATTATTGTTATTATTATTATCATTGTTATTATTATTTTGTTTGGCTCCTCCCCTTTCTTAGTCCACTTCCTCCCGGGTGCTTCTGTGTTTATACTACTAACAAGTGACAACAACGGCATGGTGCTGATTCTGCTTGAGAGATTATGTTTGTATACCTACTATAGAATAAAGATGCTCGATAAATCCGGATGCTCCACGGTGGATTCGAATCTACAGCCTCTGTGGTGGTGGGAAGGCACTTATCACTGCGCCACTTGAGCGCCCCATAGCCTCTTTTTCATCATCCATGAGAAAACCTGACCTTCTGTAACTCTTGTCAAAGTGGTTCTGTATTGGGGTACACAGAAAACATAAGGACAAAAATGAGGGAAAGACAAAAACTCAGATTTTAAAGTATGGAGGTAGACTTAATACACATTTTGGCCTATAACTCTTGAACCGTATGTTATATGATCAAAAACCCTTTTCCCTCGACTCCTTGGATTATGATGCCCATTTCCGATTTCAAGATTTTTTATTTTATCTTCAAAAAACATATTTTGCTGTTGTCAATAACTCACACAAATTGGCACAAACTCTGTCTTTGGTCATGTGATCAAGATGTATCAGTCAGATTTGTCATATTCCATCCCTCCCCTCCCCGGGAGAACACAGTGGATAACACTGACGTCACCAAATTTGGAACGACGCCCCTCTGCACTCTGATTGGTTAGGAAATACAAGGTTCACTCCCACTCCTATAGGCCAGATTTCCTGGGCCCTTCCCCCAGGCTTCCCGAGGCTATACAAGGACATAAGCACACACAATTTAGAGTTCTCTAAATGAAACACAAACTCACTTTTGATACTCAGAATTCCTTAACACTCTCCTCTCTCTCTTGCTTGCCTCTCCCCCCCCAGCGGTCCAAGATCGCCGTCTACGAGAAGATGTGGTCGTACATGAAGTCGGCCGAGCCCTCGGTCTTCGCCAAGACCACGGTCGAGGGCGTGGCGCGCGTCCGCAAGTCCAAGGGGAAGTACGCCTTCCTCCTGGAGTCCACCATGAACGAGTACACGGAGCAGCGCAAGCCCTGCGACACCATGAAAGTCGGCGGCAACCTGGACTCCAAAGGCTACGGGATCGCCACCCCAAAAGGCTCACATTTAAGGTGGGTGGAGTAGTGTAACAATAGGATGCAGTAACCCGCGCACGGGCCATACTGTATACTGTTGCTATGGTATTCCATCTACCCTAATGTGCCTTTTTAATGCCAGTGGATGTATATTGATGTGATGTGTATCACGCCGCTGTCGTAGGGAAGCCTTGTATCTCCGGCTGGGTACAAAAGAGAGAGTCAAGACATTTTCCAAGGATTAAGGGTCTTTAAGTTTTCCCGTCTAATGTTTGTCTTTATATTTACACTACATTGATTGGCTTTTAGATTGCCGTTCATGAGACTATAGGAACATACTAGTCACCTTTCAGTTTAAGGATATAGGAACATAGTCGCCTTTCAGTTAAGGAAATCGAAAAAGGTTGAAATTGGAGATATGAGGTTTTCACACGACGGTGGTTGATATGTGTGTGTTTTGGGAAGTGGGTCTGAGACAATGTTCGTTTCTGGGCATTTCTTGACTTCTCTGTCTTTCATTTGTGATGCTCTTATCACACATCCACTTATTTGCTGTCGGGCAGAAACCTATCTCCATATTTCAACTTTTTTATGTTTAGTTTTAATGCCCTGCTTTGTCATACAAGAGTGTCGCACAAAAGTAGTGAACATAACAGATCTACAAGGTCACAACGGGTCTCGATGTGACACGCTGTGAGCTTGTTGATCGGCTATTTTCACTATTTACTTTGATATAATAAATAAGAAGCAGTTTTGGATATACAAGGTTTCCACTCGACAGCGCCAATCTGTATCTTTACCCTCCTGTTGACATAGAGGCCCTTTAGCTCCATCGCTGTGTTGTTCTGTTGCTGTCTTCCTGTTTCATTTGTCCCCTCCAGTCCTTCGTCCTTTCTGTCCCTGCCTTGCTGTGTTTTCATCCTAACCCCCCCTTTTCTCCGCAGGACCACCTTACAGGTAAATCTGTACATTTTGTCTGCCGTCCTGACTCTTATGTTGGTGGTTCTCAAACGTTTTCATGTCAAGGACCCCCCCCCCCCCCCCCCCCATCTGATAAGGTTTAAGTGCCAGGGACCTCTGTAAGAGGTTTTTGCGTTGTATTCCAAAATATTCCATAATTTCACCAATTTTCTTCTAGATTCAACATTCAACAATTTAAAAAATAGCTGATCTACGAGCTCACAACGTGTCACATTGTGAGACATTGTGAGCTTGTAGATCTGCTATTTTTGAATAGCCAAAGTATAAAATATTGAAGCCAAATTAATAATTATACTGGGGACTCTCTGGAACCACCGGGCCCCTGGGGGTCCCCAGACCTCACTTTGGGAACCACTGTGTCCTCATTCATGCCATCCGCAGTGACAGAGATATGATAATGCTGTAGTATTTATGATGATGATGATGATGATGATGATGATGATGATGATGATGATGATGATGATGATGATGATTAGCCTGATGTTAGACCAGTTGTCTACCACTGCAGGTTGTGGCCTGACTGTTGCCATGACACCCAGAGCCACAAGGGTTGAATTTATAGAAGAACAGGAAACAGGACGTGAGAAAACCGGAAGTAGAGGGGCCTAGCCAAAGGGGGGACTGAACACTAAATGAAAAATCCCACGTAAATTTACAAAAACATAAAATAAATATTGATTGAATTATACTTGAATCATTAATGTCCATCCAATGTCCATCTGGTCATTTGAAAAGACCTCCGAATCCCGATTGGGTACCGAAACGCAGAAACCATCAGCATTTCCTTTTTTCCCTTTTAAAAAAAAAATTAAAGACGAGGAAAGGGAGTTGAAGACTGGATTACCTTTCCAAATTCACTATTCCAGTGGCAGAATATATGATTCTGAGATATGAATTGTTGTATTGATTGTTTGGTTTTGTTTTCTTCACCAGGCGATTGTATTGTTAGCTTGTTAGAATGGATGGATACACCTTTCCTCTGGTGTCTAATGTAGAAAGAAAAATAACAAGACTCAGATTCAACAAATTCTGATTAATGCGCTCTTCTCTTTCTTTCCAAGTCTGTTAGTGAATATTGACATTTTATGCCTCACCCAAACAAACTCAAACAACACAACTCACATCCTGTTCTATAACTTCACCCTGTGTGTCACGCAATGATGTCCCCCAAGAATCCAAGTCACGTTACATTGTTCCAACGCGTTACGAAGGTCGTTCCGTTTTCGTGGGAAAAGTGACAGACAGCGGGTGGATAGTTCCTTTCTCCTGGCCCCCCGTGACATTCACAGGACTATCCACGGCTGTCTCTGGCTTCTCCCAAACACTGGAAAACCCTCCTTCAAGAGCGTGCACGTGGCTGGGAATGTGCACGTCAGGCCGGCCTTCCCCTTTTCTGCAAGAATTAGAGAGATTATTTAAGATTATAATAATGTCTGTGATGATTATGGATAGTAGACTGGTATTAATTTGATTAGTTATGGATACAGATTTTATTTTAACGTTTGCTTTGTTTTATATTAATATCAATGTATTAACCTGAATGTTATATTGTGATAACTCTTACCTCTCTCCTTTTTGGATGTAATTGTTCATTGCTTGTTTGGCCACCCTGGAGGACACGTTCTCTCTCTAAACCTCTCAGTTTGTGATTGATTGATTGATTGATTGATTTATTGATTGATTCAAAACTATTAGCACGTTTGTTAACAGTACAGGTAGTACAGTTATGCTAAAAGGCCTAACTAATCCTAACCATATAGCCTGAAAGAGACCTATGCTTTTCATAGAGGGGCGGGACAGACTAGCGCTGACTTCCTATTGGTTCACCAACATAATTGATGAGCTCATGCACCTCCCCTTCCCCCGCTCCCCTCTCCTCCCCTCCCCAGTAGAACGCAGCCGAGAACACCGACGTCACCAAATTTGCATTAACCCTAACTCAAAAATCGCTGGGAGCTAGTGTCCATTGTGGTCCATAGCGCTCAATTAATCAGTAATACAATACATATCGTGTAAAAAAATAAAATAAATCAGTAGCATCAAAATTTACAGAGAATGAGGAGTGGGGAGTAGAGGATGCTTCTACCTAAGTGTCCACATTGTATTTTGAGGTCAGGTCATTTAGTTGGGTTAGTTTTGAGTTTGGGGAGGGAGTGGAGACCTTGAATGGGTTTTGGTACAGTAGGTCATTCCACATGTGGCAGCATAGAATGCATTCTAGTAGAATGCATTTATAAAGCACTTATGAGGCTTCATATTAAACAGTCATTATAAATTATAACAGTTGTTATAAAGTGTCTGTTATAAAGACACTTCATAAGTACGGTAGTTATAATATTCTGAGTTTATAAATTAATGCATTATGACCAGCACATTATAATTATAATTGTTGTTATTTTGTGATTATAATATAATACCTTTAAGTATAAAGAGTCACCCTAATTGCTTTTAATCCTATAACTCAAGTGGGTGGCCACACCATAACGAAGACACACACACACACACACACACACACACACACACACACACACACACACACACACACACACACACACACACACACACACACACACACAGTATAGATTGATAGGGTGAAAGATTATCTGACAGACGGACAGACACAAGGACAGACTATACCAAACAGAAGACAGTTTCAATTAACCTTTTGGGATGAGAGGAGCGTTGTTGATTACAGCCTTTCAGGGAGAGAGAGAGAGAGAGAGAGAGATGTGAAAGAGAGAGGGTGCTAAATTAAACTATAGAAAAGCCGCAGCAGCACAGAATACATTTACACCGTCTCCATTATAGACCAAATAAGACAAGTTAAAGGTGTAGTTCAACCCCAAAAAATACTTATTTAGTCTCATTGAGTCTCAAATTGACTTCACTCTCAAATTGCGTGAATTCAAGGCTTCATGGGGTGTGTAATTGATAGAAAGTAAGTAAGTATTTTTTGCGTGAACTAAACCTCGCTTGAAGTCGTGCGTCACTGTCCAAATGGGGCCCATGTGACGGAAGGCATGCACACAGCATGACCGTGTTACTTTAGCCTTGTTCTGTGTCCCTGATTTGTGTGTGGAGGTCATCCTCCCCAGGGCTGTGAACAACTTGCGCGTGCACATGCATGCACAGCATTGCACACTCACACACACACTCACACACATGACACACACACACACACACACTCAGCCACACTCAGTCAGCAGACCAGCGGGACATTAACATGCGAGCAGCATGAAGAACATGATCAGCGAGATGCAAAAATGTGGATGACACACTTCATACAGCCACCCATTATAATAGTGTATGGTGCCAAAGACAAACAGACATACCTGGCTGTACATGATACTACTGCCTGGAAGACAGGGACAGGGGTAGAGACAGAGACAGAGAGAAATACATGATACTACTGCATGGTAGACAGGGACAGGGGTAGAGACAGAGAGAAATACATGATACTACTGCATGGTAGACAGGGACAGGGGTAGAGACAGAGACAGAGAGAAAGACATGATACTACTGCATGGTAGACAGGGACAGGGGTAGAGACAGAGACAGAGAGAAATACATGATACTACTGCATGGTAGACAGAGACAGGGGTAGAGACAGAGACAGAGAGAAATACATGATACTACTGCATGGTAGACAGGGACAGGGGTAGAGACAGAGACAGAGAGAAATACATGATACTACTGCCTGGAAGACAGGGACAGGGGTAGAGACAGAGACAGAGAGAAATACATGGTACTACTGCATGGTAGACAGGGACAGGGGTAGAGACAGAGATAGAGAGAAATACATGATACTACTGCATGGTAGACAGGGACAGGGGTAGAGACAGAGATAGAGAGAAATACATGATACTACTGCATGGTAGACAGGGACAGGGGGAGAGACAATAGCGGTACATTCAGTGGTCCGATTCGTTCAGAAATCGTATTTTTTATGTCTCGTTTGAAGTGGTTAATAAATAGATGCATATACCTTTTTGGGTAACCGCACATTCCCAGCCACACCAACTTACACACTGCCCGCTTGAGTTGCGTTCTGCAGGACCTGCAGCATCCCAATTCCAACGCAGGGACAATATAAATCATAAACACATTGAGTGCCTGATCATTCACCCACAACGTTCAGCCAGCGGGTGTTTGGCTAGAAGAGAAAATAAATTGCTGAACCCAACGCCAAACTTATTTTGCGCTGCAATGACGTCATTTTGTTCTCATTGACCTGCCGAAGACTTGATAAGTTCTACTTTGTTTGGAGTATGCTGCAGCCTTAAGCATGAAGCAGAGACATTGAGAGAGAGAGAGAGAGAGAGAAAGAGAAAGAGAGAAAGAGAGAGTGCGCAAGAGTGAGCGAGTGCGCGCAAGAGAGAGTGCGCGAGAGAGAGAGAGAGTGTGCGAGAGAGTGTGCGAGAGAGAGACAGAGAGAGAGAGTTGTCCAGGGTGAATCTTTTTCCCACTAACCCATCTTCTTCCCTCAGCCTGCCTCCCCCCACCCCTCTCCTTTTTGCTGTGAACTGCATCCATCCCTCCCTCTGTGCATCCTTCCTCCCTCTCCCCATACATCCATCCTTGCTCCCATCATCCCTCCATCCCTCCCTCCCTCCTCTGCTCTGACCAAACTATCTTATCTATCTTGTCCCCCTTCCTTCTTCACTCTTTAAAGAAACGCGGTCAACCTGGCCGTGCTCAAGCTCAACGAGCAGGGCCTGTTGGACAAATTGAAAAACAAGTGGTGGTATGACAAAGGAGAGTGTGGCAGCGGGGGCGGGGATTCCAAGGTTAGCCCTCACTGTCTGCCCATCCCCAACCCCACCATCGGGGGAGGGGGTGGGACCCGGCTCACTAGCTGGCCCTTTTACCCCTCCCACCCCCACCCCCACCCCCTCCCCCCAAGCCCCCTGCCCCAACCCACCACCCCGGGGATGTACGTAACGCTCGCATCTGCCCTTGGCAAACAGTCGCAAAGCGGTTAGGGAGGATATAGGGGGGCAACAAAAGTGACATTTCAAGTGCACAAGTGTCAAGGATTAGTTACAAATGTCACATCTCTTGTCCCTGGTGGGTGGCTTTTTTTCCCTGCAGTCACAGTGACACAGGAGAGGTGCTTAATCTCTGTGAGCCACGACAGACAAAGGCCGTTGCTCATAGTTTCATTTCAGGAGAAAATGACTTCATCAGTAAATTCTTTTTATTTTTTTCTTCTTTTTTTCAAATGAACACCAAGTGAAAATGGTACAAGTTTGGAGCTTTCCTTCTTGGGAGAAAGCATCCTTAATTATATATGTTTTTGTCCCACAGGAAATTTGGCCAATTTTGGCAGGATTAAATCACATTTATTATTTTTATTTTTTTACCCAGTATGACAGAGAGAGAATGACAAAGGTGAGAAACAGAACAAAAAGAGGAATTATTGTACCACAAAGGCAGGAATATTTGCTGCCTCACGCAAGACAGTAAAATCTGAAGTGTTAATTTGACTACGAAAGGATATGTTGTATCCTCTCAGAGGCAAATTCTATATGCTGACAGCTCTGGGGAGAGGAGGGGAAGGACGGAGAGACAGCAGAGAAGAACACAGCTCTGGGGAGAGGAGGGGAAGGACGGAGAGACAGCAGAGAAGAACATAAACATATGGAAATTGAAAGAACGGTTCATGTGAAATGCATGCATATTGCATGCTCATGGCAGGCCCATGGCAGATCAATAAATGATAGTATCCACATGTAATTAATACAGACTAAAAGATTAACTTCCAATTAAGATAAGAGACAATCCTGTAGCGACTGTAGCTTCTTTTTTCTTTTTTGTCTACTCAGATTCTTTATCTTTCTCAAATTGATTGGCATTCCTCAAAAATGTTGTATCAATTAAGTTTTCCACAGACTCTTTTGAAATGTAAATGTTATCGTATTTTGAGCTATGAGATATTGTGACAAATATTGCTGATTAATTCAGACGTTCAGATTTATCTTTCCCCCAACCAACCAATCACAACAATAGCAATTTAGTCTAATAAAAAGCAGTCCCTAATCACCGGGTTATGAGGTGCAGGCAGCCAGGCACCATCAGCAACCCAGATTTTTTTTTTTTTTAAGAAATTCTAAAACATTCATAATTGCCCACATATTCAAAAAATAGCAAAAGCCATTCTACAAGCTTATTTGCCACGCAAAGACATGCACGGCTTAAGCAGGAGGGAGTAGTGGTGGAGAGCAGATCTAAAATGTTAGGGAGGGAGTAGTGGTGGAGAGCAGATCCGGTAGGACTAAAATAAATAACTTTATGATTGGTTGCTTGCTTGCACTCTCCAAAAAATAGCTGATCTAAAACACGTTGTGAGCTTGTAGTTCTGCTATTTTTGGCACACAGCTGAGTATGAATCAAACATTTCAACGTCATCACGACCCACCAAAATACATTTTAGTCAACTAAATCAACTGCAGATTTAGTCAACTAAAATCTTATGGTATTTAGACTACTAAACGACAACCACTAGTTCAAAATTAGCTGTAAAACATCAGCGCTGTCCCTCTGTCTCTCTCGCTGCCCGTCAGTATAGAGTGAGCCTGTGGCCAATATTCCTGTCTTCACGGTGCTGACCTCTGACCTCTGACATCCGTTTGGGGACAGGGACAGCCGGGGCAGCATGGGTGCGTTACCTGAGGTGACAAAGGGGGGTCCCACTCATATGTCTGTAGCTCGCCCCTATAGCCCCTCGCTCCCCCCAGCCCCACACAAAACGAGCGTACACACATGTACTCAGTGGGACCCACTCTAGGTCACTAGGTCTTTGTTGAAGACGTTACTCTTCTTGTGTGACTAAACTTTCCAATGCAAATGTGAATTATACTAATAACATAAAATAACATGACCTATGATGTTATTTATGTTATTTTTACACGCGAAGAACCCCGGTAAACCTTGCAGTATTGAAACTGAGCGAAGCAGGCGTCTTAGACAAACTGAAAAACAAATGGTGGTATGACAAGGGAGAGTGTGGACCCAAGGACTCAGGAAGTAAGGTCAGTCTCATGCTACTGCGAACCCCCACGCAGAAACGCTAGCCTGAACTCATCCTGAACACCCTCCAGATTACACTAAAAACTGTTGCTTAGATTAGCAGCACCATCTCAGTTCATCTTCAGTATATTCTGACCACACAACACAATGGCTGCATCTGAAATCACATGCTATGCACATACTACTCAGTAGTCCCGGCCTATGCTATTTTTTAAGCGGTGGCCGCAGCCCTTCTATGCCAAACCTTGTGTGTGTGTGTAGCAACGGATAAAAGCAGGACCAAATCACACTTGAAAAGACACACACACTGGTCGTCACTCTGTGTGCACGCACGCACGCACGCACGCATGCACGCACGCACGCACGCACGCACACACACACACACACACACACATAGTCATACAGCATAGTTGTGATTTCCCTACATACTTTTGAGAGCATTTAAGTTTGGATGTACTAATCAGACCACGCAGAATATTGGGAAAGTGCCCCATCCTGTGACAAAGTAGAGGCACTACACATACCTGTTGCTGTTCCATCACTGTGTACAGCAGTTAAATTATGTTTTCTTGGACACGTCATCAGTTATACACAAATAACTACATTATAGGCTGGTGTGTTTAATAATTGATAGATAATATGTTTAAATAGAAGAGTAATTAATTTTACGCCAGAGGTTTGGTCGCTGCAACACACTTATTTATAAGTGTATAGTGCACCAGTATTGCATACTGTAAAGTCCAAACCACACCAAAGGGTCGCCATGCAACTCCTTGCAACCAAACGGTTGCGAGTAGTTGCATGGCGACCCATTGGTGTGGTTTGGGCCATTTAATTGAACCAGTTGAATCACGTGGGTCGACGTGCAACAGGACATATCTCACCGCTAAAACCGTCTTGTCCCGTCTCGACCCTTTGGTGTGGTTTGGGCTTAAGATTTCCTAAATTTAGTAAACATTTCACACTATTGAGTAGATTTCAGACATACAAAAAAGTGTCATATACTACCAATAATTCGGCGTACTAAATAGTATGTTAGCAGTATTGAATATTGGATGCAGCCAAGGTTTCTTTTATTGGATATAATGTTTCTATTTTCATTACAAAGTTGCCCACAGACACCAATTAAGCTATGTTCAATACCTTTTCTTCATGTTAACAACACCCATATATTCACTGAAGATTTGATACTGTTTATCTCATGCACTGACCCATAAAGTCTGAATGAATGCTATAGCAATTGCATCTGTGTCATTCTTAGCACACATGGCTATTCGCTGGAAATAGTATCTTGTAATGAGATAATTTTGTTATAATTAATTCATATTTTCAGTATATCTTTTAATAAGATGTACATTGGTTGCTCTAGTTGAAACAGCATCAGAAAAAAACTGTAGCCTAAGAATAGATGAGAAACTGTTATAATCTATAATTTCACTGAAGCTCTCAGAGATGTGGTTGAATATTTGAATAATAATAATAATACTGTAGTCTGACAGTCAATCAGAATCGATCATCGCACCACCAAAGGCCTGCTGTAGGATCTTAAAAAGTATTTTTTTGTTTTTTTTACACATTTAGGTTTGTAAAATGACATGTTTTGAGTAGCTGTTAATCTATGTTGTGTCGTACATGTGTTGGCGTAGTAGAATCGTAAAATGTGTATTTGAATAGATTGATGCTAAAGCTGTGTCTGTCATAGTCGTTGTAGTAGTAACAGTAGTAGTAGTAACTCTAGTCGTAGTGTAGTATATGATACTAGTGCAATGATAAAATGACAAGTACTTTGTATCCTTGTCTCATATTGCTGTTCTGTCTAACCTTGTGTCCTCATTTATCCCTGTACCCCATCCTCTTTCTGTTCTCTTTACCGCCTCCACTTCCCTTTCCTTTCTACCCTAACCCCTTACGTCCTCCCTTGCTCCCTACCCCAATTTACTTGCACCCTACCCTAACCCCTTAATTAAATCCCTTGCACCCTACCCCAACCCTTTACTTCCTCCCTTGCACCTTTACCCTAAACACTCAATTCTTCCCCTTGCACCTTTACCCTAACCACTCAATTCTTCCCCTTGCACCTTTACCCTAACCCCTTAATTATTCTCCTTGCACCTTTACCCTAACCACTCAATTCTTACCCTTGCACCTTTACCCTAACCACTCAATTCTTACCCTTGCACCTTTACCCTAACCACTCAATTCTTCCCCTTGCACCCTACCCTAACCACTCAATTCTTCCCATTGCACCCTACCCTAACCACTCAATTCTTCCCCTTGCACCTTTACCCTAACCACTCAATTCTTCTCCTTGCACCTTTACCCTAACCACTCAATTATTCCCTTGCACTCTACCCTAACCCCTCAATTATTCCCTTGCACTCTACCCTAACCCCTTAATTATTCCCTTGCACCCTTCCACATCTCCTTAATTCCACCCTTCCCCAACCTACTTCCTCCCTGGCATCCATCCCCCCCCCCCCCCCCCCCCCCACCACCACCACCACCACCACCACCTCCGCCACTCACACTCCAGGATAAGTCGTCCCAGGCCCTGAGCCTGTCCAACGTGGCGGGGGTCTTCTACATCCTGGTGGGGGGCCTGGGCCTGGCCATGTTGGTGGCCCTGGTCGAGTTCTGCTACAAGTCGCGGGCGGAAGCCAAGCGAATGAAGGTGGACCTTAGCCCCCCTCACTGCCCCAGCCCCTCCCCCAGCACCCAGAATCTAGCCACTTATAGGGAGGGGTACAACGTGTACGGCTCCGAGGGGGTCAAGATATAGGGGTAGGATTTAGAGCGCTACCCTATTAGGTGGGGTATATGTGGCTGTAGAGTTTATTTGTATTGTGACATGTAGATGTCCGCGGCAGGATGTGTGCCCCGTGCTAACATGTTGTCCGTGGTATTGAGTATGTGGTCAAGCATTGTGGAACCAACGTCGTCTTTTCATGTTTATGTTTCGTTTGTTTGTTTTCGCCATTCTGAGAGCTTTTCACATTCTTTCACATTTCTAACTATTGATCTTTATTTTTTTTTCATTGATTGAATTCATGGATTTCATTTGGTCGATCTTTCCTTGCATTCAGATTGTTTGCTTCTGATTTGTGTTTTGTTAAGTCATTATCTAGTACGCTTCACCCTGGTCTAGACCGGGGCTTCGTTTTGTGTGATTGCAGATTTGGTTCCATCGTCTTTGGCTGCAGATGATGATGATGATGATGATGATGATGATGATGATGATGATGATGATGATGATGATGATGATGATGATGATGATGATCTTGGTCAATGACTTGACTAGGCACCTGCATTATACTCTAGGAATGAAAAAAAGAAGGAACTCAGCCTTGTAGTGGGGACACACAACTCCATGCCCAACATATCCAACAGGATAAATACAGAATGTGGATTTCTCTGTGCACCGCAGTCAGTACTTTACATAAGGGAGGGGGGTAGAAAGGCAGAGTCTGGGAATATGCTCTATGTATATTGAAAAGACATTGGGCCTCTTCCTTAGAACTTTCACAGATATATTACTAATGATACTGATCAAGCTTGTATTCCATTCTGGTCAAACAAGAGTGCTGACATTGTGCATGTTGGCTCACTGGAAAGACTGCTACACCAGTTGGTCACAAAGGGAGGTCCAGGGACCAGGCTCCAGGGTCCCAAACAGTCCCTTACGGGTGTGTAAAAACAGTAGTCTTTGCACTGTAAACAGTGACATTTTTACACTGTTTTATACACTGTTCTACACCGTTTGCAGAAAATAGTCAATCTAAAAGCTCACAATGCGCCCCAATGTGTCATGTTGTGAGTATGTAGATCGGTTATTTTCAGGCAGCGAGATTTGGTGTAGGCTATAGTGTGAAAGAACAAAGCCTAACAAGTACAGTTGCAACTCAGGTCTGTTTTACCAGAGGTAGAACATGTAATTATGTGCAAATGTACTGTGACAAAATACTGTGCAAAAATAACAGCTAATGGGGACTAAATATTATACACAGTTAAATTAACTTGTTAAATTAACACCGTAGTCCCTTAAATGGATATGGTGATGTTACAAATATGACTTTGTCATTTGGCCAAAATATTGCAAACCTGTGGCACAACTACTCCTACTTAACAGCATTTTAACAAATTAAAAAAATACTAAATAATGCTGGCATTCAACATTGAAATGGCCATTGAAGAAACCTTTTTTTCTGGCATGAAACATACACATTTTGCCAAGTAGCTCAAACATAATAAGTTGCAGAATGATCTTTAAGGGCATGAAAAAGCGAGTAATTTCGTCAGGTGGTTAGGAAACTAGAAACGGAGAATTTAATGTGAATGATAAAGGCAAAGCAATACTCAAAGTTAAGGGAGTTATTGGTGTTTTGCCACACTGTTTTTGCCGCAAGACACATGGAGCAGGTTGCTGGTGTAGCAAGGGGAGATGGCAAGAAACCAATGGAGTGATTGAGTTCTGCTCTGTTGGGATGTTCGTTGGAACTATTTACTGATTATTTTTTTCGGGGCTGGAGTTGTGCTCCCCTTCATCTAACGTCCTAATCAGGAGAAATGGTCATGATAACGAATAACTGTACAACTAAACACCTCATAGAGTTGCTACTTCAGTGATGTTGAAGTAAAGGCTTGAATCGTTTACACTGTGTGTGTGCGTGCGTGCGTGCGTGCGTGCGTGCGTGCGTGCGTGCGTACGTGCGTACGTATGTATGTATGTATATACATTGTATGCTTTTGCAGCGTATTTATACAGTCCAAAAATGTCTGCTGACATGTTCACCAACCTTGATTGGGGGTGTTATAATCTCCATTGAACAGTGATGTTGACCCCTCTGTGAAAAGGGAAAGACACTACAGGGTTTCGTTTCCAAGACAGTTCAATGGAGATCTTGATTGAAATGTTCTTTTTAGTGTAGGATTTAAGCTTAATCCATGTCTGTGAAGACGATCCGCACATGTCTTCTGTTTAATAAACAGCAGCAGTAGCAGCAGTGTCAGCACAGATCAAAGAAGAGAGAACCCCCTCCCCCCTCTCTCTCTCTCTCTCTCCCTCTCTCTCTCTCTCTCTCTCAACCATCACAGCTGTAATACAGAGAGTTTAATAAAGTAGGCAGGACTGTCAGGACATAAACAAGCACCATGTAGGAAGATGCGTAACGACGTACACCTGCGTGCTACGGAGACTGGACTGCAGTTTCCTTTAATAACTAAGACAACGTCTGGGACAAAGCATTTGATATAATCTTGTTATGATTACGATGCATTTTAGGATTGACATTTATCTGCTGGATCAGCACATCACGTACCGATCGCTATATGGTTATTATTACTTATCACTGTGTATCGTTACTGTTGGGCCCACACACACACACACACACACACACACACACACACACACACACACACACACACACACACACACACACACACACACACACACACACACACACACACACACACACACACACACACACACACATTTCCTGAAAAGTATCATTTTGGACAGAAAGGGTTTCCAGCTCCCAACAGTGACAATATCCTGTTATGACTCACATCTGCTGGTCATGCATTAAGGGAACAGCGGATATGAGTCATAACTGATACTGTAGGAAAGAACAGAAAGTAATAAGAAAACAACCGTTCTGATGAAGCAGAGAGACATGGGGTCTCAAGTAGAGATGTACCGATATAGTTTTTCCTTCCCGATTCCGATAGCCATAACTTGGCGTATCAGTGGTTTCAGAAGTGGGGTCCAGAGACCCTCAGTGCGGTCCAGAGACCCTCAGTGCGGTCCAGAGAACCTCAGTGGGGTCCAGAGACCCTCAGGGTCCAGAGACCCTCAGTGTTCCTTGAGGGGGTTCCAAATGGACCCTTACAGGGTCTGTAACTCTGAGTTGTTCCTTGAGGGGGTTCCAAATGGACCCTTACAGGGTCTGTAACTCTGAGTTGTTCCTTGAGGGGGTTCCAAATGGACCCTTACAGGGTCCGTAACTCTGAGTTGTTCCTTGAAATTAAATAGTTTGAGAACCATGGACCTAGGTAGATGTTCCTTGATTTTCCATTAATAATATGTTAAGCTAGTGGAGAAGACATTATGTCCTTTCCTGTGCGCTACACCTGGGTTTGAATCCCGGTCGTTATACTCATGTACTGATCAAGCAGCTCAGTTAGAGTGTCCGCCCTGGGACTAGGAGGTCGGGGTTCGATTCCCGACCAGGTTATACCAAAGACTCTGACAAATAGGACCCTGCAGTGCCTCCCGCTTGGCACTCAGCATTAAGGGTTCGATTGGAATTTGGGGGTAAGTCCCTGCGACATATACTAGCATTCATGTCCAGTGGGGTGTACTTTACTTGTACATCAAGCTGCCTCACGTTACAGAAAAAGAATTTAGGCTCCTGCCCTATGGACCTTATGGCTCGGCAAGGCTAACTTACTTTACTGATCAAGCAGATAGTCGTCAAATCCTAAAATATTCCATAACAGAATGAAAGTGTTTTTCTCAGTTTTAATTTAATTTTGATCTTTGATCTAATATTGACAGAATCACTTCTAAAACCAATATAATATTTCAAACATTTTAGTATATAAGGCCCCTCATCTATTGTCAGCAGGACATTGTTGTTGTCAAAATTTGTAACAATATAACAATAGAAATACAGTGTTACAAGGAAATGTATTCTTAGTACAAACATATTGGCATCGAAACATACCTACAAGTAACAAAGAAACATGCCAAATGTGTCACCAATTTGAAAATAGCTACAAGCTCACAACGTGTGATGCCACGCATTGTAAGCTGTAAATCAACAAAGTGACTACAGTTTTCAAATATGTACTGAAAACAAAAGAAGTAAAAGAACCTCTGAATTGAGCACTTGAGTAAATGTACTTTTTAACAGTCATCCTTTAACGAAACATCACTGAGTAACTCTCTTCAACGCATCATGCCTTCTCTGAGCAGTATAGTCAGTCGATCCCTCTCTATAAATCTGACACCAAAATCACTCCCAAGATCTCCCCTTTGTCTCTGCAAAGTCCTCACCTTCCAAATCCTTTCCTTCCAAAAATCTTTACCATACCTTGTTGAGACTCTATACCCAGAGCCCTGAAATGCATGGTCACATGTTGAAATGCAGATGTCTAAAACCTAAACACACACGGGTCGATTGAAAATGGTTGTTGATTGCTGCCTGCTCTCTGCTTTTGTTTGTTTGTGTGTTGGTCTGTTCATGTTTGCACAGCACGTGGCAGCCTATAGTTTGTGACATGTGAACTACCTGTGATGTGATAGAAAGCCTTCACGTAGCTCACTCTTTACTGCATGAATGCCAGACAATCCATAATCCATTATCATTATGATACATATTGTTTCATAGTGCTATTAAATTAATATGAAGAAAGAGAATAAAATCCGCACTCTCAGTCGTAGGAAGAGTCTTGTTTAATAATGATGATCCGCAGCAGCAGTCAAACCAGACAAGCGTGTTTCGTCGCGCAGGGCCTTCGTCAGTGCCATTAATATATGTGCATTGTTATATGTTACATGTATACACTGTTTCATTGTGACATGTATGTTAAAATATGTAGCTCCAAATGGGAGGGGCCTGGCACCAACGGGATGGAGCTTAGCATAAAATTGGCCATGCTTTTCTTCATCATTGCAATTGCTCTTTTGAAGTTTGTTAACAATACCCGTTTTCATATAATTTCTAGATGCAAAATACAGTAGTCTTATATACTTTCATTGTCAGGTACTATGTGCAACTTATTAAAATAGAATATTACTGACCCCGACCCTTATCGTTATGGAACTCGAATGGTGCTGAGCTGGCAATGGGCTCATCTCGTTTTGTATATGGACATGCCTTGTTTTCAAGTGATATACAAAATATATAAAACCATTGGTCCTAGAGTACATTAAGCCCATTAAATTACTGAAAGCCTTCCATCTTTGGTGATAGGCCCCTAGCAGTAAATTGGTTTAGTCACGGTTATGTAAATGCAGGTTACAGGTGGTAATGTTACTGTTACTTTGTTTATCTGCTGTGACACATACAATACACATATCCTGATCAGCTATAGGACTGGATCATTTCTATCAGTGGTTCTCAAAGTGGGGTCCATGGACTCTCAGGGTTATGAGAGGGTTCCAAACGGACCCTTACAGGTCTGTAACAATACGAATGGATACGTAAGGGTCATCATCATAACAAGAATACGTGTATGGATTATGAGCTGCCTGGCGTTCCACAACTCAAGCGTGTTTACATGTGTGTAGTACATGTAGACGGATGCATGTGTGTGCGCATGCATGCACAAACGTTTTGTGTGTATATTAGTGTCCAGGGCATTTTCTCTCGCAAAATCTCACTCTTTCTCTCTTTCTTCCCCCCCTCCCACCCCCACCTCTCCTGTCCTGCTGACATCACTTCTTGCGGGCAGCTGACGTTCTCCGAAGCCATGCGCAACAAGGCCCGTCTGTCTATCACGGGAAGTGTGGGGGAGAACGGGCGTGTCCTGACCCCGGACTGCCCGAAAGCCGTGCACATAGGCCACGCCTCTCTCCGACACCCCGGCCTTGCAGTGATCTCCTCCGGCCTGCCCTGAGAACCAAAAACACCCACCGTGCCTTATGTCAACACACACACATACACATACACATACACACACACACACACACACACACACACACACACACACACACACACACACACACACACACACACACACACTTCATATGCATACATTGTACAAGTAGGTGAATTACGCATACACGACAACGTTCATGCATTGACTTGGGTTACATTCACATACAGCTCCATGTGTATGCGGTGGTACACGGCACGCACGTGACATACGGTACGTACATTAGGACGTACACGTGTGTCAAGACGACGCTCATTCTCGCACATGTTTACGCACACACACGAACACACGCACGCACGCACGCACGCACGCACGCACGCACGCACGCACGCACGCACGCACGCACGCACGCACGCACGCAAACACACACACACACACACACACACACACACACACACACACACACACACACACACACACACCCCTACGCCACACACGCTTAAACACACACACAATCACACACATGCACAGTACACAGCCATCTCACTCTCTTGATGCCATTCTACTACAAACAAGTGAAGTTCAACGAAGAGGGACAAGAAAACTAAAAACTAAAAAACAAATGACCATGACGACCGCTCCCGAAATCTCATTGGAGTATTTTTTGGGGGACACACCATTGACATTTTGACAAAGGGACAGGAAAACACGGTTATTATGAATAAAATGACAATGATGATGACGAAGGCCAACGATGAAAGGACCGCTCTTTTGGACGATATCGACCTTAAAGCCACACCCACAACCCTGAAAACGACGCCTTACTAGCAAATCACACTTCAAGAACAAACGAGTCATCGTCATCATCATCGTCATTCGTCATCATTTTTGACTTGCCTGCAAAGACTGAGCACCAGGAGAGACAGAAAAAAAGAACTCATCCTTAGAAGACCAGAAAACTGTAAACTTGAAAATCTTCGGACTGTGCAAACCTGCTACGTTGCCATGGACTGTTCCAACTGAACGAGCAAACACGCTTTCTTACTCCACATACTGGGCCGGTTTCCAAGACGAAATCATGATGATACTCGATCAAAAAAAAGAAAAAAAAGAAAAGAAAGACAAAACAGAAATAACCTCCAACTCACTGGTGGCTGAAACACAGCCATAGAATCCACAGGTGTTTGTAAAAAGAAAAGAAAAACGTAGTAATTAATGAAATTCTTCATCAACAAACATCTTCATGACAGTAGTAAATGCTAAATAATTAATAGATGATCACTTTTTTGCAGAGTGTGAAACAGAAGGCTGTATATTGTGAAAAATGATGGGGAGGAAAACTATAAATATATACGTCGTAAACATAACATATATACTGTATATATACATATGTGTAAAATATATGTGTATATACAATATATTACATGGGGTGGATCTCAAATGACTACCAACACCAATGCACTTCAGGTATCAATGTGTCTATTATTGTTTCCTACAACTTTGGGAAAAGTAGCCTTTCTTTTGAAAAGATTAATTGCGGTTTCCAAGCTTCTCATTTTGTGCATGGTCACACATGTCACTGTTTGTACAACCACCCTCCCAATCTTTGTCTACTGTACGTTCTTTTCACTATAGAATAGGCCTACGTGCAGCAGACGTACAGTAACTAGAGCCCCACTGATGCCAGATCTTTGCGTCGGGATGCTAATCCAACCCAAAACAGTGCAGCATTTTCTATTTCAATTTGAAAAACAGACTATTTGCAGAACTGTAAACAGGTTTAGATAGATACAAAAATAACACTTAAATCATGAGCTTGTAGATCTGCTATTTTTTTAGATTGCCCAAATATAAGGACACCAGGTTGGAAGTGGTTTGAAATCGTGACACATTAGCTGTATAAATCTCGATGCCGATGTTGTAAAATTATGGCCGATATATCGGTCTGGCTCTGTAGACATAGCTACTATACAGTTATTTCAAAAGTAGTTTATTTAATGATCACGTTGGGGGTCATTTGGGATCAATGTATTTAACAGTGTGTGGGGAAAAGGTTACACGACCATATCAGAAAGCTTGCTTTTTAAGAAACCGTTGTAAATACCTTGCATAGCAAAACTTTATTCACCTCTCTTTTTTAACCATCTTAAATAAACTATTCATTGCAATAATGGATATAAAAGATGAAAAAATGCCACTACTTGTAATTAAGAAGAAATCTTTTTTTATAAATCTACATATTATATATATAATACAAATGAATATATATCTATACGTCTATAGAAAGCTATAGAAAAACAACGATTACAGATTGTGGGAGGCCACGGCATACTGTTCTGTTCAACGGCTGTTTTTTTATAACTAGACAATATTGATGTGCCACTTGTCTTTGTGTGTCCTCGTCAACACTGAATGTTTATGTGACACTTGCACAGGCACAGTCACACGTAAACATGTGTCATACACAGGGTTGTTTCCTCTGCACCCACATGAGAAGTATCAGTGTTTTGTTTCCTCATGGTTTCGTTGGTTTGTCTCACCTTTTTTTTCTTCTTTAGGCTTTTTTCGTCAATCGTTTGGTCAACCGACATTTACCGTTGGTCAACTGTCATTTTCATTGATGGGAAGGAGAGGTCAATCGTTTGGTCAACCGACATTTACCGTTGGTCAACTGTCATTTTCATTGATGGGAAGGAGAGGTCACTGGACCAGTATGTTTTTAGCACTGTTTCCCCAAACACAGATTCGTTTTTTTTGTTTTGTTTTGTATTAATGCAATTAAATTAGGAAAATAAATCCACTAGTTTGGGTCCTGGGGAGACATAAGATTTCTCTTTTGGGTCTTGAACTAAAATGTTTGGGAACCACTGAAAAACATATAACGTAAGTAAATAGGTCCCCTTTAAATAATATCAGCTGCTTTGGGCATTCACTTTGGGTCTGTGCATCGTTCAACATGAGTGGCACTTTTCACTTTGACAAGAGCTATTGTGGACATTTGGATAAAGGTTGCCTGCATTCACATGGGCCACTTTCTAATTCTGAATCTGCTGTGTTGGGATACATAGCAGATGAAATATCTAATGTGATTATTGGAGTATTATAGAATTACAGTAACACAAATATTGTCGCTGCTGTCGGGGAGACACCTCATAACGTTTCATGTTCTTCTTTTGTTTATTTTTTAAAAATAATTGCTTCATCTTCATCATACAAGAGTGTTGCACAAAAGTAGTGAAAATAGACGATCTACAAGCTCACAACACTGCGAGGCGAGCTTGTCGATTGGCTATTTTCACAATTTTGAATTATTTGGGCATTTAGAAGGTTTCCACCCAACAGCAATGTTGTACTTAAGGCAAGGCAAATTTGCTATATTTGTATAGCACATTTCAGAGTGTTACATACAGTGGAGTGAAGAATGAACATAATTTATAAAAGGACAATTGAATAACAAAATACAATTCTGCGTCAATTTGTTGATATAATGATAAAAGATACTAAAGATTATATAGATCTCTAAGAAAATGGTGTCAGCCTTCCATTCAACACCTCCCTTTATCTAAGAGTTAAGGCATGGCAAAGAACATTACAAAAAGAAGGACCAACGCGTTTCGGCACTCAGCCTTCGTCAGGGTCCCATTTCTTTCACCTCACTGGAACAGAGTGCCTTGGATCCTCTTCTTTAATGTTATGATTTAACCTCGCCAACGAGCACCTGTATTCAGTTCAACAAACAAAGGACCACGGCAGCGCTCCCTTCCTCTATTCAACCTCTCTTTATCTATTCCCTCTCCTGTCTTTTGGCCTCATATCCATCCACCCCCCCCCCCCCCCCACCCCCCCCCCCCCCCCCCCCCCACCAACGTCTCTCCATCTCATCTTCCTTTCATCTTCTCACCTTTCCCCTTCATCTTGTTTTACTACCAGTATGCGCAAAGTGCATCTCAATGATCCCCAGTCACACCAGACATCGGAAAAGGACTGGAGAATAGAACCCCTGACATCTTCTGACGGCCTGAACCGCTCGGGCGAGCACTTCATCACTTTCAGACCTTATCTTCGTGTAATGGGTCCCCACTAGTGCTCATTATAAGATGGCACCATCAGTCTGTGTCTCAGAGGAGGGCTGTGCGCAGTCAAATTCCACTTTGTGTTGAGCATTGGTCAGTGACCAGACGTCCCGGTGTGGCCAGAGTTGTCCCAGTTTCAAATGTCTGTAAAACACTAAAATGTCCGGGTTTTCACAAAAGTTCAAATAATAACACTTGTTTTGAGTATTTCACCCTATTATATGATCATCATGTACTGTTCTGTTGAAAGGTGCCGTCAAGATAAAAAACATAAAAAGAGACAGTTACGCTATATGAAAGCCTTCTCCAAACCACATACATGAACATTTATGTCTAGATGATGGTGCTTGTTTGTTTGTTTATTTGTTTGTTTGTCTGTCTGTCTGTCTGTCTGTTTGTTATGCCACCTCCAGCACACAAGATTTTAATTTCCAGGCGGCTAAAGGTTGATCTCTGCTGTTTACTGTCCACTAAACACTCTTGGCTTTAACACTCTTATTTCTCTCTCTTCCTTTCCATTTGATTTGGTTTATTTTTTTTCTAGTAAAACATCAATACCAAACGTTGATCTCTCTGTGTGATTATTTGTTTGACAATATGGTGCTTCTTTGCAAACATGAAGTCACTGTTACTTTCACTGTTCATTTCCAGGACATGGAAAAATACCTGCGTTCTAATGGGTCTAATGTAGTTATTTATTTACAAGTTTGTGTTAATAGGCTTAGATGTTTATGATATTCACACAGACTTAACCACTTTCAAATGTCCAAAACCAAACTAGTTTAACTGCTTTTGCACAACACTGTCATACAGTACGACAAAGTATAAAATGGTAAAATATGGATATACAAGATTACAAGATTACAGTTATCGAACATGATGTTGGTCATCCTGGATATCAGGATATCGTGGACCAAATGTGTAAAATAGAATTGCACGTTTTCTAATAATCTAAATCTACAAAGTAACATTTTCAAATAATTGAAGTGGAGTAATAAAGTACATTTGGAGTAGAAATAAAAAGTATTTAGAAATTGACACACTCAATGTAAAAGTGAGTAATGGACTCGACTGTGAAGCCCTTTGGATAAAAGGCGCTATAGAAAGACAGCATTTCTCAGCTGAATGACCTCTGGTGGGAGCGGCAGACAAGGGGTTAAAGATCCCTCTCTGTGATTTGGCCATTTCCACTTCCTTCATCCCGCGGGACGTCACACTCACTGGTGCACGACCACCACTGACAAGCATTTCCCATTACCTCTACGTGAACACACACACACACACACACACACACACACACACACACACACACACACACACACACACACACACTCACTCACTCACTCACTCCCAGGTCATTACGAACAAGCATTTCCCATTTTCTCTAAGATGGGCTGAAATGACAACTTTAATCGCTTGCTCAACCCGCTTAGCCTCACCCAATTCACACGCACACGCACATGCACGCACGCACGCACGCACGCACGCACGCACGCACGCACGCACGCACGCACGCACACATTATTCCCTCCGTCCTACAGTATGTTCTCCACACCTATACGCATTATCTCTCTCTCTCCACCCATACTCTTCTCTGGCTCTCTCACCGACCGACCGCCCCATGTCAGGAGCCATAGTCCCATTTTCTCTTCCATATACCTCCTCCTCCAATCTCCTGCTGCCTCCTCTCAATGACACTCCTCTCTGTGGTCCCATGCATACACCATCATATTATCCACTGCTGCTGAGTGCTGACATCCTTGCTGTCTCATTATTTCAAGTAGAACTTGAGAAATAACACTTTGTGAGGACTATAGGCTCTACGCACAGCAGCCGTATTATGTAAAGAAGTTTGGCCTCTTCCTTACCTGATACTGATTTGTTGGATTTTAATAACGACCGCCATAATTCTGAGAGTGTACAAATTCTAAATTTCTTAATTAGAAAATATTGTTCTGTATCTAATCTTACAACACGGAAAACGGTGGACCCTCAAGTGTAATGCTTTATGGTGTCGTCCACTCACATCCATCCATCCATCTTCAACCGCTTATCCGTAGTCGGGTCGCGGGGGCAACAGCTCCACCAGTTCCAGTTCCAGACATCCCTCTCCAGAGCAACATTAGTGACTTAATTCCTACTGGGGGATCCCAAGACGTTCCAAGGCCAGTGAGTCGATGTGTTTCCTCCAACTGCGCCTTGGTCTGCCCCGGGGTCTCAATCAATCAATCAATCAATCAATCAATCAATCAATCAATCAAACACAAATGTTCTCTTATGGGGGTCCCTGGCACAAAATGTTTAGGTCTGCAGACAGTACGTATGAATTTGTGAGAACCACTGCTGTAGGACACTGTTCAGTACCACAGCCCTGGCTTATATTTTTCCCACATCGTCTTCTCTATCAAGGTTTGCTTTCACCAGCTGTCGTTATATTAGCTCACGTTGTGCGATGGTGTCCCTGCAGGTGGATTTTCTGGACACCAAACATTTACAGTCCAAGAAGGCACCGCTGGAACTCTGGCACCCAGCTGGCTCGCACAGTCTACAGCAGTGGAAGAATATTCACAAGTATTCAAGGAGTAGGCCTATAGAGCCATCACAATTATTTGTTTTCAGTGATTCTCAACGTTTTCTATATCTATGAATATCAAATGCATATCAAACAGGGGGTCATAGACCCCCTGTTTGACATACATTTGATTATTTTACCCTATTTTGTAGGATTTTTTTCTCTCAGACCCCAATCTACACTGTAAATCTATATGTGTTCATTCATTTTGGCTCCTATTTTGGTTAGTAGCCTATCAATCATTTACTGTAGCTGGAACCCAGCTGGAAGACCCTCAAGGTTGTCAAACCCTTGTGGGTTTTATACGTACATCGGCTATTGATATGACATGATATGAATTTCTGAAATATCAGTTCACAATGTAAACTGGTTTGAGCTTTTATCGGCTATATCGGCTACATTTTTTAAAAGTTTTACAAGACAAAATATTCTGTTTTGATTGACTGATTGAAGTAGGCGGCAGGCCTATTTATTAACAGCATGCGCCGTTTGCAGAATTACAGTACATTTCAAGCACAACTTTACTCAATACAAAAACTGTTAACTGTGGACGACACACTGATAAAGTATTACACTTGTTTACAACAGGGGTGGACCCTGTTGTAAACAAGTGTAACTCCTTGTAAATTCATCAATTCATCTGTCATGGGGGTCCCACTCCCCAGCACAACAACTTTTCAGATGGGGTTTTTATTTGTGACAGAGTAGGCTATGTCTATGTGAGAGGGAGGATGACTGATTTAAGCAGTCACACCTGGCCTGAGTCAAACTGGAACTGGACTCAGAGCTGGGTGTGGCTGCGCACCTGTTGTGCATGGACTTGATCAAGGCACAACAGGATAAATCAGTCATCTCCACAAACACTCAAGGGAGAGGCTCTGTCCGGACAGTGGAGAATCAGCCGCCCTCTCACAGTCTACATTGTGGTAATATAACTTTTACTTGAGACTTGAGTAAAACATCCGATTTCTTCTTCCCTGAATAAAAGCATAAACCTCGCAGCGTAATCGCCAGGTTTCTATTTACTGCTCAGTAGGCTACTCACGTCCTGTCTAGAGCCCGCGTACTGTATCTGGTCATTTCTGCACGCAATTAGACTGTTTCCGTATCCATTCTAGACTGAATATTTAGCCTGAAAAGTGAATTGACCCAAGATACATCATGTTGATGAGATACTGTAAACACGCTCCCAATGTGAGGAGTGTCAGGAACAGGAGACCGTTGAACATGTTCTTTTGAAATGCAGAGGTTATGGGCCAGAGAGGGAGGCGATGAGGTCTCAGATGAGGGATATAGGGGTGCAAGATATAACATTAGAGGGTCTCTTAAGAATGGGGGAAAGAAGACATGTTAAAATTCTATTAGAGTTCTTAAGGGAAACAGGAGTGTTTGACAGGATATAGTTTAGGTAAAGGGGTGTGAGAGAATGAGTGAGTGTGTGTGGGTATATGGGTTGGGACTCGGGAGAGGAAATAGAGGGAAAAGGATTCATAGTACGGTTGATCCAAGAAGATGGATCACTAGATGGCGGTAATGCACCATAATTTAGTTGCCAACTGCCGTAAAACTACAAAAAGAAGAAGAAGAACACGCTCCCATTGGACAATGCAGAGCCCATTGATGCAGAGACATAGGTCACGAGTTCTGCCTTCCTCTTCCGGACTCATGCTTAGATGCAACAATGTAAACACTATCCACCACGATAGCACAGCGTTGAAAGCTTAAAATGTTTCCACATACTGGCACTGCTTTTACAGGCGTCTTAGGACAGGTTACATATAAATGTGCATGTCTTCCTAGATAGATTGGTCCGTTGACAGCTCCGTGGAATATTATTGTTAGTTCATGTCTGTAGTCTGTACTAGTTAGTGATAGTTTCATTAGTATGAACCAGCGCCGAAGTTGTGGGGTAGTGACGTCGGTTCAATTACTGTGAAAGTGTCAATTTAAGTGACATTTTGATTTGTATATATTTGTACACTTACAAACCTGTAAGGGTCCATAACAGTTAGTGGCAGCGCCGAACGGATAGCGGCGCGGTCTTGATACCGGAAGGTTCCCAGTTCGAATCAGCCGTCCGACACGTTAAAATTACCACCGCTGAAGTGCCCTTGAACAAGGCATTGAACCACTACGATGAAATGTGTTCTATGAGCAGGGCTGGAAGGCTGGAAACAAGTTCTTGAGCTTAGCCCAGATACCCTGGGTAAATATAGATTTCATTTCAGTTAAGGCTGTTGGGTCTGCGGTGCCAGTGATGGCGTCTGTGCGGTGGGCGTTTCGCTGCCAGCAGGGATGGAAGCCCAGCAGGGATGAATGGCTGCAGGCGGCTCGCTCTGTCCAGTCCGAAGAGATGTTCAGGATCGGACAATTCGTGTTCGCAAAGGACGCCAAATCAGCAATGGTGAGTGTGATTATAATTACAATGTATATGCATGTATTGTACAACAAAGAAACATCTATGTGCAAACCGACTAGTCGAAAGAAGAAAAAAAAAAACATTGGAGAATGCGGGCATCGATCCCGCTACTTCTCGCATGCTAAGCGAGCGCTCTACCATTTGAGCTAATTCCCCTTGTATGTGGCATTGCCGCTCGGTACCTATTTAAAGATACACACCAGACTGAGACAATTTTATACGCCGAGGAAAGAATATTAGCCTTTTAGGTACAAATCTTCTGGATTTCTTGTCTGACATTGCTGCAGTGCCAGTGCAGTGAGAATGATGCTGTGTTTCCGAATCTAAATAGACCTAGTCACTAGTAGTCAGTCAAAGACCGTGGTGCCGAACGTCCTGAACACCACTAGATGGCGCTGCTGCCACACACTATGAAAAATGTCACTTTATACGTCGCATTTCGAAAAGAGCAGATCTACAGTTTGACCAATGGCCATAATAAATAAAAACAGCACTGTTGGCCTATATAATTTTGGCCTTCATTATAATTATGGATAAAGACAAATTAAATCATGCAGTAAGATTGCATACTTGTAGTGTTTCTCAAAGTGAGGGACCTTCAGGGTTACCTGAAGGGGTTCCAAATGGACCCTTATAGGCATGTCTCTAACTCTGAGAGTGTACAAATGGAACCAAATTATTAACCCTGTGTCCATTTGGTTCCATTTTATACACTCAGACTCAGAAGTATGGTGGTCATTGCAAAAGTTGAAAACAACAACAAAAAAACGTTTGAGATCCACCGCTATTGTAATGTTATAGCAGACATGAAGTCCATATACCAGCTCTGACAGTGTGATGAAAGCGGTTCCTTTAACCCTGGTGTCTGTTCCTCCTCCAGGCTGGCAGGTTATTGATGCGGAGCTTCATATGCGAGTATATGGAGCTTAAGTGGTCAGAGTTCACACTGCGACGCTCTGACAGAGGGAAACCTTACCTGGAAAACCCCCCGAAGGTACACTCTGAATGGGTCAACAACAGTCACAATGTCAACATTCCACATTACCATTCAATCCGGGAAAGCAGATTTTAGATTTTATTCCTGTATATAGATAGCACATTGGTTCTGAGAAAACTATAGCATCACAATCATTTTAACCACTTACCATTACTTTATACTTTGGATATTCAAAAATCACTTCGCGATATGAGCTTGTAGATCTGCTATTCTTTTTAAACCGTGAAAATGAAATGAAAGTCTGGTTTCTTATTTAGTTCTAGGGGGTCCGCACGTAATTCCGACGGAGCATTGTCGCATGTCGGACATGCGCTGCTCCTGTGTTTGCGGTTATGGTTAGGTTAGGGTTTGAGGTAGGTTGTCGTTTGTCGGACCAATGACTAGTCTTAACTAAGTACTGCACCTATCAATGTATTTCTAATGTACGCATGATATGACTTTAAAAGGAGATGTTTTTAAAAGATGATTGTCAGTGGTGAAAAACATAATGAAGTAAAAGTAGCAATGCCACTGCTGATCACCATTACACACACACACACACACACACACACACACACACACACACACACACACACACACACACACACACACACACACACACACACACACACACACACACACGTTTGTGTGTGCTAAAGCTAAATAAACACACACACTTGTGTGTGCTAAAGCTAAATAAAACATATACATCTGGGGGGGGGGGCAAAGCTAATATGAGTAAATCTCATCAAAAGTGGAAATGAAAGGCATAATAGAAAGTGGTATCAAATGGGGGCCTGTGGCCTAATGCATATCAAACTGGGGGTCCTGTCCTTGACGAGGAGGTTGAGAATCCCTGTTGTACATTATACCTCTCTTAGGATTTGTGTCCTGTAGACTGGCCCTGGAGTTTCAACGTCTCCCACCAGGGGGAGTATGCGGTGCTGGCTGCTCTACAGGGACTGCAGGTTGGTGTGGACGTGATGAAGACCACCATGCCAGGTAAACTCAACTCCACTTTATTGTCACATCGCAGGGATGCAGGTGTAAGGAAGGAAGTGGGTGAAATTGTTTGGCGTACAAGCACTGTCGCAGCAGTGTGAGGAAGGAGAGAAACAGAACAGATGTGATGTGATATCAACATGGCAGGGTGAATATGCCTGCATAAGGTGGACAGATGTGATGTGATATCAACATGGCAGGGTGAATATGCCTGCATAAGGTGGTGCATGGTACATGTTTAACCCATTTTGACCTGAGATCAGATTCTAAAAATGTCTTCTACATCCTGACAGTTTTCCGAAAAAGCTATGTTTCTATGTCAGTCGTTCTTCGATTTTTCAAAAATAGCAGACCTACAAGCTCGTAGCGCGCCACTCGGTGGCGCGCTATGAGCTTGTAGATCTGCTATTTTTCAATAGCTAAAGCATAACATGATGCTAACACCAAAAGGGGTTCCCGCCCAAAATGGGTTAAAATAGTAGTGGGATAGCAGTAAAATAATAGTAGCAGATGTAATACTGTAGGTACATATAGTTTAAGAAGAAATCAATAAAAGTAAGGCAGTTAAAAATAGCAGATACTTGCATGAAGGCAATATGTCACATGTCCTAAACAGAAGGACACAGGGCCCCAGCATCAAACCAGTTATTGTAGCATGGCTGGGCTTCTAACCGTTGTACATGAAAGAGAGGAATTTGATCACACTTGTGTGAAGTGAGGCGCATCACTTCTTTATTCAAACATTGTACACTATATTTGCATTTATAAGTGCTCTAAACAAACATTAAAATGTCTGTAGACTTGGCTGCCACATGTCATCACGTGGAGTGCTGTTTTTTTTACGTCAGCCTATTATAGATTTGGCTAACATCTAACTTCTAACTATAAATGCACCAAGTCTCTGTACGTTTGTAAGTCTGTAATCCACATAACTCGAGAACCGTTCGCCCCACCTTCAAATTTGACACACTCATTCCACCCCACCACAGGGGTGCAGTGTCCGGTGTTGAGTCGGTCGTACCCACGGTTGTCCAGAACTGCCCCAAAAAGGCCTCTGCCTGGGCTCTGGACAAGGGCCCCTGACCAGTGTCCATATATGGACACTGGGCAGGGGCCTGTTCTGACATCAATCTGACGTCTGCATAGACTCCATATTTGGGCATGCCTGACAAAGAACTCCATATGGGCATAAAAGGGACACAGACATAATATCTGGGTGGGGCATGCATTTCCAACTTGCATCATTCCAAGTAGGCCAGTGCCCAACGGGCACCGCTGTAGAGGCCCCACAGGCATCGCTCTAGTATTATGTAATTTCTGAAAGCCAGACGTTGATTGATTGAATATTTTATTAGACAGAAATGTACAGAGTACAGTCTAAAAGGATATCACCAAAAACAGTCTTTGCGGTCTTGTTTTCTTTCAGGTCCTGGAGGGGATAGTGTCCCTCAATAATGTCATTCTAATCTTGGTTGTTGGTTACAGCTGTATTTCCTGTCGTGTGTGTGTGTGTGTGTGTGTGTGTGTGTGTGTGTGTGTGTGTGTGTGTGTGTGTGTGTGGAGAGAGAGCAACTAAACTAATAGTTTTAAGACCCATTGATCTACTTCAATGAAAAACACATTTTCAAGGTTTTTTTAAGAAGAAAACAAATAATAATAATGCAAATGTTTTTTACATGACAGTTTTAATGTTCTATTATCAATAATTTATTATTATTATTTGGGGACTCACATGCAATACCCTCATGGTCCATCAGTGGTCTCTGACCCACAGGTTGAGAATCACTGGTGTGAATAGAACAGAATTAGGCCAAGTTACGGTGAACACGTTCCTTTTCCTCTTAACATTTGGCCCAAATGTAAAGAGATGCATGTCGGATGATCACAACCATCACCTTTTTCTGTCTGGTTTTACCCATCTTCCTTCCTTCCTTCCTTAATCTTTTATTTTGTATTTCTGTCCACTCCCCCCCCCCCCCCCCCCCCCCTCTCTCTCTCCAGGAAACAAGAGCGTGTCAGAATTCTTCCGCGTCATGACTCGTCAATTTACGGAGCATGAGTGGAGTGTCATCCAATCATCTGGCTCGGAGCACCAGCAAATCACCTCTTTCTACCGCCACTGGGTAACCCTGGCAACCACAATTATGTCATTTAGAATTAAACGTAGGGATAAGTGATATTTCTGTGTTAATGTGTGCCCACACAACACTTTCAAAATAGTAACCCAGGGTGCCCACTTTTTAAATTATTATTTTTTATTAAAAAAAATATATATATATATTGGCTGAACCCACCTGTAATTTTTATTACAGAGCTGGAGAGATGCGGAGATCCCTGTTACTGAACAAACAATGACTACTATTAGATTATAATGCTTTAACCTTTGAACAAACAAACCCAAAAACATATAATTTACCCTTCCTTTAATTGTCATAAAAGAATTGCCTCAAACCGTCGCTGCTCGTGAAAGGGTACAATGTTCAGAGAGAGGGAAAAAATGCCACAAAGGCATACAAATTCATATCCAGGCACTCGAGATGGATTTGTAAGAAGTAAAAGGCCTTTCTTTAAATACGGGCTACAAAAAACACCAATGTGTCAGCCATTGAGCCTTCTTCAGGGTGTGATGACACATCTTTTTGCCTTTGTGGCATTTTTCTCCAAGTAATAATTGCATTGCTACTGTGCCACAACTCAACGCCCCCAGATGGTTCCTGGCACTAGAGTAAAGATAATTGTGAGATTGAGAGGGTGCAAAACAGGCGTGGCGGACATCGGCTGATATCATTGCTGACTAATTGACTGATGCGAGTGCTCAACAGTTGCCATAGTGATAGCCTAGTAATAAATATGATTATTGTGGTTCATTAGCTCTGGAGCAGTGTTTTGTCTGGAGCCACAAGATTTACACAAAACCGCCTGTTATATTAATGCACAGTGTATGTTATACTGTAACGTCGCTGTCGGGGGGAGACCATGTATGTACAAAACCTACTCTTCAGGAACTGGGAAATAAATTAAATAACCTGTGTTCCAATGGAACCATTAAGCTCTTGTTAATATTTGTTAATCAATATTCATAAAAACCCAAAGCCACACTTTTGTGGAATTTCCGGATCGTTCGTGTGACACTGTATCATGATGAAGTTGGGCATTCATTTACAAAACAAAACAAAACATATAAAGTTGAAATGCAGACAAGGTTTCTGCCCGACAGCGACGTTATACAGTAGTCACGCTTTCATATGTGTGCTAACACCCTCACACTTTCATGTATGTGTGTGAATACATACAGTACTCATCGTGAAATGAGGCCAAGGTTCTACTTGTAAATAAATACACAGAAGGAGGGACATTTTATATACAGCAAAAACAATAGCCAATCTACACAATCACATTGTGATTATGTGACCTTGTAGCTCAGCTGTTCTTGCTATATACCCAAAACATAATGACCTGAGGGGATATCAGCAGAGGGATGGATCCTCACACCCACCAAATTAAATCCTGAAATGTGATCTGCACACAACCCAAGGTTATAATAGTTTTAGTTCGTTTTGACATTTTCTTTTTCCTAATTCAGTTTGAATTATATACAGTACATCATAGACCGTGAGGTGCGTGCCATACTGTGTGGTGCCGACAGCTGGTGTAAAACTGGTACATTGAAATAAATAGATTAAGATTTCATCCCAAAAAGCGTATATAAAAAAATAGGCATTATAAAAAGGCATTATATCTATAATTTCAGTTAGTTTTAGTTTTTGAAAACGCACAATACTGTTTCAGTTAGTTATAGTTCTTTTTAAATTCTTGTTTTCATTTATTTCAGTTGACAAATGTTTTTTCTATTTTAGTTTCCGGGGCCCTAACCCTAACCTCACAAACTATACCTAATCTTAAGATGATTTGGCTCTGTCCATCAAGGCACTGAAGGAGAGCTACATCAAAGCCATCGGCACAGGGCTGGGTTTCAACCTGCAGCGGCTGGAGTTTCACCTCGGCTCTGATGCCGTTGCAGAGGGCCGGGTCATACGCCAGACCAAGATGTATCTGGACGGTGAGGAGGAGAGGGACTGGATGTTTGAGGTGATTAGAGGTCAAGAGGCATGACAAGGTCAAATTTCCCATGTATGGGCATGCCCCCTTTTGTGCCCATACTGTATCTGGAGCTGACTGATTTTTTTTTTGCACCTGATGCCATGACAACACCTTGAGGTTCGACAACACACTCCATATTTGGGCGTAGCTGCATTGGGAATTGGGAATTATATGGTTATGGCTGGCATGAGCGTGACAATGTGCTCGGCCCGCCCACCCTCCCTTTAAGACAATTTTAATATAGGATTTGTAAAAAACAATATAGGATTTGTAAAAACGAATTGATTATTTATTAAAATTGATGGTCAATATGTTTGTTTATAATCTATAGCTTGATTTACTGTTACCTATATGGATCCACTCAGGACCAGTCTGTACGACATGGATGTGCATAGAATGAAACGATGAAAAGGCTTTGTGGAATCACTTCTTCCAGGCCCTCTGTGCTGTGTTGTCCAGAGAGCCTGCCGGAGGAGTTATTCAGGAGTGACTCTTACACACACACACACACACACACACACACACACCAGAGACCACCTCTCTAGCCGTCCCCAACACCATGATGACACATTACCACAATCCATTTCCTCATGTCTTCCTCAATCCCTTTCTTTCTCTAAACCCCTTGACCTTCTCCCATCATTTCTCTACCCTACCCCCCCCCCCCCCCCCTCCACTTCCAATCTCCTCTCCTCTCCTCTTCCCTTTTCCATCCTCTCTCCACTTCTCGCCTCATCTCCCCACTTCTCGCCTCATCTCTCCACATCGGAGGGGAATAGGGGAGAATATTATTCTCTCCTATGTCCCCCTTTTCCTCTCCTTAGCTCTCCTCATCCCTCTCCCCTCCTCCCGCATTCGTCCTCCCCCTCTCCTCCCCTCTCCCCCTCTCCTCTCCTCCCCTCTCCCCCTCCTCTCCTCCCCTCTCCCCCGCCTCTCCTCCTCTCCTCCCCTCTCCCCCTCCTCTCCTCCCCTCTCCCCCTTCTCTTCTCCTCTCCTCCAGGTTGATCCGTACTGTAGTTTTAAGGGTCGTTAGCGTTTCAATTTGTCTAGAAGTCCTCCTTGTCGTCCACTTGTGCTTTCAATCAAACCACAGCCTCTCAATTTCATTCAGTGAATCATTGGTCATCATTGTCTGTTGGAAACCTTGTATGTCCAAAGCTGTTCTTTTTTTATATTATATAAAATCATTATATTTATAGTGAAGATAGGCGATCTACAAACATCTGCTATGTTCACTACTTGTATGAAGTAGGGCGTTAGTTTATGAAAGAAACAAGTTCAAATATGGAGATACAAGGTTTATGCCCGACAGCAACAAAATGAGGAAACACCCTCCATCAGTCCATCGCTCCCTCCCTCCCTCCCTCTCCCTCCCCCCATTAACAACAAACAGTCACAAGGCCGATCAAATCAGAAGAACCAGCCCTCTTATAAGACTAACTTAAATTTTGTGTGTGTCTGTGTGTCTGTGTGTCTCTGTCTCCAGGAGAGCCTGTTGGATGCAGACCACCATGTTGCTGTAGCGATCGGACCCACAGTGGAGCCCGACGCTGGGGTGAGCAATATTATCATGTCCATTTTTAAGTGGTGCAACCACTTCATTAAGTAGATTTGTGTGTCCGTGGGTGGGTGGCTGCCTGGGTCTGTCTGAGCAGGAAAATAGCGTTTGGTTGGTTTTCACAACCAAGTGCCACTGTTGTGCAGCCTAACACACATTAACTGTATATATGATTTCGGGTGTGGCAGTACAGTAGAGGGACCCCCACATGGTTTCTCAACCGTTTCGGACGCGGGGCGGCTCGCCGGCACCCTGGGCCTGTTCCTGTGGGTCTGGAAGTTTCGGGGCCCCCCGGGGACGCCCACACAGAGTTGCACCACTTACTTCACACGGGTGTGATTTTTATACTAGAACAACTGTATTTCTTTAGCACTTTTCATACATACAATGCAGCCCAAAGCACATATACGACTGTTACAAAGTTAACAAACACAACTAAACAACAGTACAGTCTCATTCCTGCCTGCCAGTGACATCATCGATGGGGATTCCATGCTAAATACTGCTAATACAGCAGTGACAACACAGAAGTGTGTGTGGAGGAATTAATTGGCGTTGTAAAAAAATCTACTAGTTTGACCAATTCAAATACTCTTTAGTTCAGTTATAAGCGGTGTGAGCTTGTAGAGCAGCTATATGTTCAGACTTGTGTAAACAAGTAAAATAATCCTTTTAGACTAGAGAAAGGCATGTTGACTATAAAATGCATGTAAACGTTCCCCAGTAACATTTTGTCTCTCTGTCACCCCCAGCTTGATCCTCTGGCCACATACCTCTCTAACACTCCCTATCCCTTCAAACTGGTGTCATTCAGTGACCTCATCAGCAAGGCCAAGCCCCTGACGGAGGAAGACCCCACCTACTGGGACAGCTACCAACTCTCCTACTGAGAGGAAGGCTGACGCCCCGGAGAGACAGAGACACACGCCCACAGAGACACAAGACACTGGGAGACAATAGACATGAAAAGGTAGATGCCGCCTTGGATTCTTGGATCCTGTATGTCATCACCAGGAGCGGCAGCTCATAAGGGCCATGGGACGTGCATGCACTGCAGCCTTGTGTTGTGGAAAAAAGATTCACAATAGTCATGCAGCCTTGTGTGTGTGCTAAAAGATTCCTATAGTCATAGAGACACACAGAGTCTCCTACCTCAAACAAGTTGAGGTGCTACTGGTACTGACGAAGACTCCGCCGGTCATCACATTACTCGGAACGAAAAAATCTCCATGAATTCAAGGCTTCACAGGGTGTTTATAAGTCATGTTTTGGGGGGCCTCAGGGACTGGAGGCATTTTGTTTTCACAAGAGAAAAAAAGCCTGGGCGGGCCCACCAGGAAAAGTGGCATAGGAGTGGGAGTGAACCTTGTACTTTGCTAACCAATAAGAACGCAGAGGGGCATCGCTCCAAATGTGGTGACGTCAGTGTTCTCCGCTGTGTTGTGGACCTTCAAAACATTAGCGCGGGGCGGTGGGGAGGTTTCCAGTGCTAGTTTTATCTGCCCCTCTATGCCCAGAAAAGCACAGGGCTCGTTCAGGCTATGACTGTTTTGGGTGAACTACTTTTTTAATGTACAATATTGTGTCCATTATTTTGGTCAGATATGTTTTGTAGTGAGATGCAGCGGTCGTCGGTCACCCCATATCTCTCTGTCCAGGGGAGTGAGATCATCACCTGTCCTTCCTTGTTGGGAGTACACAATCCCCTCACCTCACCTCACTGTCCTTCTGTATGTATTGGTCAGCTAGTATAGCAAAGCCATGTAAAGATTGATGCCGAAGATCTCTCCATGTGTTATGAGTTCGCAAATAAAGCATAAAGTCTGATTCCTGACATGCAGTTGTTCTTCCTCTGTCTCTAAAAAACGTCTTGGTAATGGTTTGGAAGACTCTTAATTCCAATGGAGAAGTGACTATATGAGCCCACATTGTGTCTGGTTCTTTTTAAGTAGAAAACCTAGAGGTCGAAAAGAAAAAAAACTGGAGATATTCTGTACTTGAAAGTTAAGGAAAATCGCTGAATTATTTACTCTGGCAGTTAAATTCGAGTAAAGAATTGACAGAGCAACTTTCACTCACAGTTGAGTAATGTTTGACCAGAAGTATCTACCGTATACGATGAATCGAGTGCTGGTGTTCTGTTTTCTGTTATTGTGGGGAAAGCTTTCGCTGAAAATAGCCGATCAAACAAGCTCACAGTCACAACGCAATCTTGTCTATCTGCTATTATCTAGCCTAACTTAATATCAAGCTTTCACCACAATTCGGATGCTGTGGTTTTAAGTGGTTCATATCCACAGAACCACCTTTATCCAATATAGCCATTAATGTGATGCTTCTTCTGTCTGGTTCTGCTCTGTCTCTCCTTCTCTTCTCTCCTCTGCTGCAGCCATCTGGGTCTTCATTGTGCGTGCGTGCGTGCGTGCGTGTGAAAGTAAGACAGTTGGGGGTTAGGTTAATATTATAGACATTTAGGATTAGGGGTTAGGTAGAGTATTGACTGCTGTCACTGATTAAGACAACTTCCTAATTAAGATTATGTTGAAAGAAAATGTTTAGGCCATAGGCCATTAATTATTCAAAGTCAAATGCTAGCAAAGAAAACCCACCTGTCTGCACAGTATGTATGCACCCGTAAGCTCACAATGTGTCGTGCTACGAGTTACGACGCATTGTGAGCTTGTAGATCTGGTATTTGGCCTTTAGGTTTAAGGTTGAAATTGGCAAAGAATTGTAACGTAGATGTCCTCACACGTATAGTGTGTGTGTGTGTATGTGTGCGCGCGCCCGTGTGATGCATGCGCTTCATTCCCACATCGATCTGGTCTTTCTTTCCTGTCTACATGCTTCAGTTCATCCCTCCATCTCTTGTCTTTCACAACGCTCCCGTCTTCTACGTCCTTCCCGTCTCATTGCCTCTCTTCTCCTCTTCTTTGTCATCCCTTTCTCTCTTTCTCCATCCCTCACCCCTCTCTCCCTCCATCTGGATCTATTTTAGTCGGGGACATTGAGTCATGTCTCAGTCTGCATTAGAGTCTCCAGTCAGCCTGTTGCACCAGCTGTGTACAAGTTTAACCCAATAAGACCTGAGGCTGTTTCTAAAACATTTTAAAAACCTATGTTGCTAAATCAGTGGTTCTCAAACCTTTCATGTCAATGAAACCATCATTTTTTGCCGCCGACCCTCATCTCAAAATGTGGTGTTCCAGGGAGTAAAGACCTTCCATGAGTTAATTAATTTGTGAAATTAATTAATAAACTTTTAACACAATTAATCCATGCTTGGATGACCCATCCCATAATCCAATCCACTCTGCACTATGTAGCCCTATCTGGATGAGGAAAAAACACAGTTTGTAATCGTTTGACAGCCCTAGAGATGGGCCAGGGAAGACATGGGGCAAAGGCCGACGGGCCGGGGACTCGAACCCGCGGCACGCCGTCAGGCTGGATTTCTGGCCAAGGTGTCTGGACCGCTCAGCTGCAGCCCAGGCTATAGAAGTACTATCATCTGTTTCATCAATTATTTGCACAAACTTAATTCTCTAATATGTTGGATTCATGTTCATGTGTATTTCATTCAACAACTTAAAATCCAAATACTTAGTAAATGTCTCTCTATCTACGCCAATATTTGGTGTAGATAGACATAGAGATTTAATCTCTGATGTGTTGTGAGCTTGTTGATCCAGAAAACGTCTCCCCCAAAAACTGGGATGGTAGGGTTGAGGTAGTTGTATTAAAAAAAAGATGTTCTTCTCACATAAACATTGGCCCCTGTATTAACTCTTCAGGACCCCTTATGCATCCTGGACCCCCTGATGAAGACACCTGAATTAAGGAATTGTTACTTTACTTGAGTATGCCATGGTTCCATTTGCACACCCACAAGGGTCCATTTGGTCCCCCGGTGGTCCCTGTGACTCACATTGAGAAACTGTGCTTATCTCCATCTTATAATGTTGCTGTCAGGCAGAAACCTCATCTCCATATTTTAACTTGTGTTTTCTTTTCGTAAATTAACGCCCTACTTGACCATACTGCGACGTAAAAAAAATAACATAAAAATTAAATTTTTAAATTTGATTCCTGAAAAGTATCAGTTTTGGACATACAGTATGAGGTTTCCACCCGACAGACGTAAAGGTCAAAGTTGAATTGATGCTCTCAGATGCACATTATGCCGAGCAGATGTTTCCTCACACACTCGACCTTTGGATCAATGCTATACAGTATATAACACAGGTTTACACTGTATATGTTGATTTAACCGTGTGTGTGTGTGTGGTCCCATGGTTGTAGTAATGATGATAATAATTATGGATTGCATTCGTATAGCACTTTTTAAGCACTCAAAGCGCTTTACAATGGTCCATTTATTCATACATTTGGAGGTCAATCTGCAAATAGTCGAATCCAGCAATGTTGGCAAGCTAGCACCGACCGACTCATTGGAGGAGGCAATTTGGGGTTCAGTGTCTTGCCCAAGGACACTTTGACATGTGGACAGGAGGAGCCGGGATTCAAACTGCCGACCCACGCCATTAAACAATTAGGTTGCCCGGTCTGACCTCAGTGTTTGCTTGTATTTGTGTGACACGTAATGACACGGCTGGCTGCGTTGTCACATGTACACCTGCTGTTTATTATCATGCATCAGGTCTCTCTCTCTCTCTCTCTCTCTCTCTCTCTCTCTCTCTCTCTCTCTCACACACACACACACGCTCCCGCTAAATGTGATTCTCAATCTTTTCGGGATCAGGGCCCACTTGAAATAAAAGTCTCAAAGTGTTTGCGGCCCAGCGCATTTTCAGACCATGTTTATGTTTAATGATCAATGATCAATAAACGATTGTTCCAGATTTGAATTGGGATGTTCAGCTTGATATATTATAACCATGGCTGCATACCTGAGTCTGTGTTTTTTTTAACGGCAATGGCGCACTTGCTGTTGGTGCACAAACTGCACATTGAGTTCGTGATGTCATAGATTTTTCCTCCAGTGCCAGTTTGTGCCAAATTGAAACAAAGAATTAGATTTTGTTTTTGTTTACTTGGTTGTATGATAATTTGCTGTGATTTGAGATTTGCTCAGTATATTGCTTTCAGTGAGGGAAAGTATTAGGTCTGTGATTGATTGAGTTTTGTTTTTTGTTTTTTTCCCCCGAGGTTTGCTGTTGACACAGATCCCACGATAATTATCAAGATCAAAATTGTCTCCACTTTTGTGGCGTGGCCTTATCAGTTCATGGTCCCAGGCGTTGGGGAAATTCCCAGAGCTAAGGATGATGTTAAGGACTAATGAGTTTTAGCCAATTGGAATTTGAGGTCTGTGTATTTTATCAATGACTTTAGGATGCCATCAATGCCACATGTTTTCTAGGTTTAAAGTGATTTGTGGTTTGTTTTGTGTAATTGGGGAATCTAGCAAGTTCTGGTAATCTTTTCTGGTGACTGTAAACTTTGCAGTTTATCTGTATGCCTTTTTTTCTGTATTCTTCTCTATCCCTCCTAATGGGTTCAGCCATTATGTCTCCATCTGTGGATAGATATATAGACGTAAATACCTCATTGGTTCATTGAAGCTATCCGTCATCACACGGCCACCAAATGTATATGCATCCTAATGCGTGCGGTGAAGAGGAAACCTGTTGCCCACTGTAGCAGGTGGTTCATCATAGGACCGTGTGTGTGTGTGTGTGTGTGTGTGTGTGTGTGTGTGTGTGGCGCTCCGTCCAAGTAAAATAACGACATTTAAACAGACACACAAAGTAATGTTGTCATGTGGATCGACTTAGTTGGTTTACACCCCAAATTAAATGTGATGTTCTGTGCAGAACGAGGTCATGGAAACATTTGGGGCCACTCAGTCTTTCCTCACAGACCTGCATGATATTTAAACTGTCATTTATGACACAATTACACAGTGATGTGTGGTTTGGAGCGCCGAGCTGGGAATCCCCTGTCTAGGATCTCATCTTTCTTCACAAACAAGGACAGGAGGTTTTCACATTTAAATGGGGGCCACCAGGGGCGCCACATGGAGAGAATAATTAATTTGTATTTATATTTATTGCACCAGTTTAGATATATATTTTTAAGCTGGGGTGCAATGGCTTTTTGGGCATTTTATTCTGAAGTTTCAGTCTAAAACGGAAGGCTGTGTGCTTCTGAACCAATCAGAGCGCCAGCCTATGGGACGTAGCTCCGCGACGCATGGAGTTGTTTGTTTACAAAACATTGCAAGTCAGATACAGACGGGCAGCAATTGCATGCAGCTACTACGTGGCTTATTTCTAACCTATATTGTTTTCAGATACATATTTTAGCGTGCTGATTAAGTTTAAAATTAGTAATACACTGTCTGGATATCATCTTGAATGAGATTAAAAACTGAGTAGTTCTGTAATCAAGACCAGCTGTGTTTGGAGGAACGCACAGCGATGGGAATCAAACATGGCGAATGAAATCAAGATTAATTTTTATTCATGCAGGACTCGACACGTCATCACGCATCATGTTTTCGTTCAAAGGAAGTAATAAAAAATTGATTTTGATATAAAAATACACAAAAATGGAATGGAATGGTTTTCCATCTATTGTTAGGTATGCCCATAATGATGCCCACGGATATAGTCTAAAAGTGTGAAAAACATTTTTCATTTCACTACGTCTGTCAAACAGAGCCGTAATGGGTCCAAGTTACATATACTTAATTTAACAGTGAGGATTTCAATTGGAATCCCAAATATAGCAAATCCTATCCTGATGGTAGGGTCGGCGCACCACAGCCATGTCACCACGACTCAGACATGACCATAAACAAACCTGATACGCCGTCGCCCATGTATAGGCATGTCACTATGACTGAGGCATAACCATAAACAAACACATTATGCCCATGGGAATATCGGGTTTGTTACTGTATGTCTGTAGTCGTTCGGAGCAGTGTTCATTTTGTTGACTAAGACTAAAGACTAAGTCAACTAAGGTTTTTCAGAAGACTAAATTGGACTAAGACTAAATGGTATGTTATTCAAAATACTAAGACTAAATCAAAATATTGTGAAAGAATTAGCATTGGTTCGGAGATGTGGTTTCCAAAACCACCGATCCGACACCGAAGTACATGAAATTAGAAGCATGCACTGTACTAGTGATCTGTCATGTGACGTGGTGTTGTTTTTATTTCCTGCCCTGAATCAATCAGTGTGCAAGCCAACGTGTAATTAGACAGTCACGGCGCATTTCACACAATCAAAGGACAACACATGCCTACGCACACACATGCACGTGTGCACGCATACAAAACCAAGACGTAAGAACACTAGAGTAATCCGAAACATTAGCACGTATTACTGTGTGTGCGTACAAGCATAATGCGATTAGGCATTTGGAGGTTAGATTTAGGGGTTATGGATAGAAATACCGAATAGCAGATCTACAAGCTGTTCAGTTCATGATGCCAGCGCACAAAATACGGTGCAAAACATAATTCATAAAATTGCCATACACACACCTAAAAGGTCCTCCCAATTAGTTGCACTACTAACGTGCGTGTGTGTGTGTGTGTGTATAATATGAAGTAAGTATAGTAAGTAAGCCTTGCCGAGCCTATCTGCTGTTTCTGTAACGTGAGGCAGCTTTGATGTACAAGTACACCCCTGGACATGACACTATGTCGCAGGGTTCTTACCCCCAATCCAACCCTTGATGCTGAGTGCCAAGTAGGGAGGCATTGGGTCCCATTTTCTTTTAGAGTCTTTGGTATGACCCGGCTGGGGATCGAATCCCCGACCTCCCAGTCTCTGCAGGGCAGACTCTAACCACAAGGCCACTGAGCTGGAATATGATGTAGCTATATACTTCATGAGTTTAGTTGATTAGATTTGATTGGACGTGTTGTGAGTGACTGCCTGCCACTGTGTGTTAATGCATGTATCCTCCAGTTCACTGACATGCCAGACAGTGCTCATCAAACATGCTTCATTTACACCACGATGCAACGCGTTGTGAGCGTGCAGTTCCGCCATTTTCGGTCCGTGAAGCATGCTGTAATGGAAGTATATAAACCTATGGAGATAAACCACATACACGTTCACTCACAAATAATCATATATTATATGACCAAAAATGGCAAAATATTTTAGGTAAATGGATATACATTGTCTATAATAACAGGGGTAACACTAACAGGTGACATAATAAATGGGCATATACGGTCACATACAAGTAATTAACATCTAAACCAGTAATACACCTTAAAGGTGATAAAGAGGCGATTCAGATTTTACGGGGGCCAGTTTCGAATTGCAGCCGTCCGTAGGTGCCCTTTGAGAGCGGTTTTGAAGGAGTCAAGGGATTCACATGTCTTAATGACTGTTGGTAGGGCGTTCCACATTTTGGTGGCATAGGAGCGAAAATAATTTAGTCCCTTGTTTGTGCCGAATCTGGGTTGTACATGATTTGTTGCACTCCCTCTGGTGTTGTGGGTGTGAACTTCGTTAACATTAAGGAAGTATTTAGACAGGTACATGGGTATCTTGGTGGTGTATCGAATCTTGTGGACCAGACCCATTGCAAGATGCTGTACTCTGTCGTCGACCCTAAGCCATTCCAGCCTGTCAAAGTGGGCAGGGGTGAGGTGGGTTTGGGGGGTGAGGCCAAGTAGGAGCCTGACCAGTTGGTTTTGGGAGGTCTGGAGCCTTGTTTTGAGGGCCTTTGAGGTGCTGTGGTACCAAGAGGTGCATGCATAGTCAAAGAAACCTTGTACAAGGGCTCCTGTTAAGGTCTTCAAGGTGTTTTTGTTGACCAGTGAGGAGATCCTGTAAAGGAATCTTGTTCTTTGATTGACTTTTTTGATTACGTTGGTGGCCATTTTATCACCGGAAAGATTAGCCTCCAGGATGGAACCTAGGTAGGTAATTTCATCTTTTCGTGTGATAATATTGTCACCCACTCTAACCAAGAAGCCATGCATACTTTAATTCAACATGGACTTTACACCAAGAAGAGATGGAACGATACGGAAACGAAGCGGAGGAGTTTCACAGCGACTTTTTCCTCCTAAACGGCTCGGAATGTAAACACATTTCTTTTGGGTCGGCGGCGATTCAATGGTCTTCTTTTTCTCAAGTTTAGTCTTCCATTTTTCTATGGCTTGTGCATATTATTCTTATTGCTTATTGCCTTCCTGCTTGGTCCTGCCTTATCGCTGCTTGCAGGGATTTTTTTCCTAGTTATTATTGTTATTGTTGTTATTATTAGTGGTAGTGATAGTGTTCAACGGGGACAACGCATCTTTCACCTGGCACTGTGTGATTAATTCTTGTTTAGTATTAGCACAGGAGAGCCATGCAGTTGTCATAGTTATGTTTACCTTGTAATGTGAATGAACCAAGGCAGGCGATGTCCGCCTGAGCTTTTAATCAGCCGTTGGTGCCGTGCGTGCGCGCGTGTTGTGACCGGAGAATAGCACTTGATGTCTTTACGGGGCTGCCTGGAGCCACACATTCACAGTCATATGAATGCGGGCGGTGCTTACATGCCCGCACAGTCAGCGTGTGTAAGGCAATCAAGTGTGTGTGTGTGTGTGTGTGTGTGTGTGTGTGTGTGTGTGTGTGTGTGTGTGTGTGTGTGTGTGTGTGTGTGTGTGTGTGTGTGTGTGTGTGTGTGTGTGTGTGTGTGTCTGTGTCTGTGTCTGTGTGTGTGTGTGTGTGTGTGTGGGCGTGCTATGCGGTCGCAATAAACTACGTTGCTCAATGTGTGGCCCTCAGGGGCCCCTGGCACAGTAAGCTGGGTTGTACAATGTGAGTATTCTCATGTCAGACCCCTGAACAGTGTTTGTAGCAAGTTTGGTGCGGATCGCGGAAACGGCGTGGCCACTGTCTACAGTCGACCCACCCTATAGGCAATTTAAATATAAAGATGACTGCAGATTCAAGTACACGATTGTTCCATGCTTAGATTGACTTTTTTCTGTTTTCTGTTTGTTGTAATGTAATGTAATTCTTTGTATGGTCCAGTTAAGTAAACCTTTCAGTAATATTTTCTTTTAAAGATACATCATTATCAGTTCTCATGAGGGGATTATTTAGGTTAGGCTATTTTCAATCTGATAGTGGAAAGTACCACACAAAGCTTCAAATTTGATAACAGTGAAACGTATTATCTAAGTAAGGAACAATACAACATCTGTCCTCGGTCATGGAGAGAAACCCAATCCTTGAATGCCATGCTCTCCATGTTGGACCTCAATGGAAAATTGGGGATATTGCCAACTAGAGTTGTTCTGATACCAATATCGGAAAAGCTGCCGATACTTCCTTAAAATGCGGACATCAGTAACGGCGAGTATGCCATTCCGATACCATGTCATTTATCACATGATGATAATTTTCAGTAATTAATTATTTTGTAAATATTTTGTAATTTGAACACTTCAGTTGATTTTGCACTTACTGTCTTATACTCTCATTGTACTATTACGTTATTGTACTAACTTGTAGCTGAACAACATTATTCTAGTGGTTCTCAAACTTTTTTAAATTTAAAGGACCTCATAACTCTGAGAGTGTACAAATGGAACCATAAGGGTCCATTGGTTGCATTTGTACACTCTGAGTTACAGAACAGACCAACTTGTCTTCAAATCTTTTTGAATTACACACTGGTATCGGATTGGTACTCATCTGTATGGACCGATATGCAAGTTATGGGTATCGGAATCGGTATCGGGAAGGAACATTTTTAATTCTCCAACGTCCAACAATTAGCAGAAACTTCATGTTGTTTCTTGGCAAACGTATCAGCAAACTGATTAAGAGGCGACGTTTATGAGACCACAACCACAACCTTTAGTCAAATATGTTTATTTATGTTTCAGATTTTAGTTTATCTCTTTTAAAGTGTCATGAATGGCTAAGAGTAGCAGTGCTGGACAGTATCTAAGTACATTTACTCACACAAGAAGAACGAGCATTGTCCAATACTTTATACTTCTACTCCACTACATCGTGTGAATATTCCCTCCACTACAATTATTTGAGAACTTCAGTTACTTAGTTGCTACATTGCAAATATAAATGTATTATTATAAACATGCATGGATCAATTAAGCCTTATTTTATACTGTATTTGAACTTTATACCTTTGGTACTTTAAGTATATACCAATACTTGTGTACATATACTCAAGTAAAACTTAATTCAGGGCTTTTACTTGGAGTATAGAGAGTATTTCTACATTGTATTGCTACTTTTACTTACATAGGAAATTAGGTAGTATTTCCTCCACTACTGGTAGTGAGTTATTGACTGTATCTGCACCACTGTCAACCGCATCTGTGATTCTTTTTCTTTTTCTTCTTCTGACATCCTTTATTACCACTTTTCTTTTCTTTCCAAGGTCTTTTATAACATTCACAACAACAAATCCCGCCCCATATCCCACCTATACTCAGACGAAGCAGTTAAATAGAAATTAAAATTCAAACTGGGAGAAAAACATATCATGTCATATAAAAAGTCTAAATGATTACATAGGAATAAAATGTAATTAAATGGATCTATGTGTGCACAGCAGCCGTATTGGAGAGATATTGGGCCTCTTCCTTACTTCCTTCACACGGCTTATCAATGATACCAATTAAGGCTCTGTTCCATTTAGTGTAGAACACCTGGTTCTCAAAACCCTTTCATTTCAAGGCTGCCTTTATTTATGTATTTATTTGACAGGGACAATGCTCATTAATCAACATTTCAGTTTTCACTTCCGTGTAAATGTGCCAGAGTTAGCCATAAGCTAATTTACATCTGTATTCCCTGAGCAGGCTCTTAAAAAGGTAGTAAAACTAAACATACAAAGACACATACAATACAATGCAATATGAGAACAATAAAACATTGCACAGGGGACAAAAACAAAACAAAACAACCGCAGAGTGAATTGAGAAATGACACCAGTGATAAATAGAATTACTCATGATTACAGATTTGATTTGTTTTCAGCCACCTCTTCAGGTTGAATTTGAAGGTCAAATAGTTGGAGGTCTCTCTTACTTCTGTAGGGAGACTGTTCCAGTGATGGGAGTCTCTAACAGAGAAGACTGTTTTACCAAACACACTACGTCTGATTGGCACTTCACAGTCTCCTCTGGTAGTTGCCCTTGTTGCTCTATCACCACTGTCCCTTCGATCTATGTACTGTTTCAGTGGTGGAGGTGCAAGTCCATTTAAGATTTTAAAAATGAGACAAGCATCTGCAAAATGTTTGTCAAAAGTAAATAAGTTGTACTTTTGAACTATATGGCAATGGTGGTAACGGTTGGGCTTTTGGTCCAGTGTCTGTTTGTAAAGTGATTCTATCTTAACTCTTAAGAGTGTACAAATGGAACCAAATGGACCTGATGTGTTCCATTTGTACACTCATGCATTATAAATGTGCTATAATGCATTATAAAGACGACCTTAATATGTGTTACCGTCATGGTTTATACTATCACCTGAATAAAATGTCTTAAACTGTCCGAGCTGCTCCTGCGTCTTCTCCTTCATCAGTGTACTTGAATGAAGGAAGAGGATTATGGCTGTATATAGCGTCTATTATCGTGACACACAAATAAGGTAGCGAGTGAAATAGGATAAAACCAAATGGGGTTGGATTTGCAACGTTAAATATCCATCTCCACATCTTTCTCTTCTCGGACATATTCCGTCGTTCCGCTTCTGTATGCGGCGTGAACTCTGCTGTGACGAGACCTTCGAAAGCGAATGACGATCGTTAACAGCTACCACGCTTGTCAACGCGGGCCATTCTCACGCCGTGATTGACGACATAGGAACTGCACGTAAATCGCACAGCGAACCGTGTCGTGAGAAGGGATCCTGTGGTCGGATCTGGCTTCCTACGTCGAGAATGATAAATGAGCACTCATTATGTGGCTACAGTCCGCATAATAAAATAAAGTCATCATAGGATCAAGGATTTAGGTCCGTGGCTTTGACTCAGTTCTGATAATCCTTCGGAGAAGTGAAATGTGTTGTTATTGCTGATTATACGGCCTGGATGCTTCCTTCTCTTATCTCACAACAACATACATCTGGAGATGGTGTACTTTCTATATGATGTACAGAGGCAGTGTGTTTAGTACTTAACCACTTAAACCTATGCTTATGGTTCACAGTTCTCTCTATCTCTCTTTTCTTTTTCATCACTGCGTAGATATTAGTCTGGAACTTTGGTGTGGGCCGTTACAAACAGATTTCAATTTCAGAGTAAAAAAGTGAATAGTGGGCTCTGATTGGTCACCCACAAGTCTGGGGTGAGCGAAATGTGATTCAAACCAGACCAATCTCCCCAGGGATTCTTTTTCTTTTCTTTTCTGTGGCAGATTTGTCTGGTTTCCATGCTAGTCATGTCCTACTCTTCTCCTCTAGTTCAACCCAAACCTTTCTGGATCAGGTGCGTAGTCTGCGTACTTGAAAATAAAAATTAAATTAAAAGTTTGCACCAAAATCGAATGTCTCTTTTGGGTCTCGACCTGGTATTCAATAACCGGAACCATAATATGATGTTCACCTCTTGTCGTCTTGTCGTCTCTGTCTGTCTGTCTGTCTGTCTGTCTGTCTGTCTGTCTGTCTGTCTGTCTGTCTGTCTGTCTGTCTGTCTGTCTGTCTGTCTGTCTGTCTGTCTGTCTGTCTGTCTGTCTGTCTGTCTGTCTGTCTGTCCGTCCGTCCGTCCGTCCGTCCGTCCGTCCGTCCGTCCGTCCGTCCGTCCGTCCGTCCGTCCGTCCGTCCGTCCGTCCGTCCGTCCGTCCGTCCGTCCGTCCGTCCGTCCGTCCGTCCGTCCGTCCGTCCGTCCGTCCGTCCGTCCGTCTGGAATGTCCGGAACACGCACACACACAGTGAACTACTTCAATTGCATTTCTCGAAATTGGGTGTCCCCCATAGAAAACAAAGAGCAGAGACATTGAGGAAATCGCAGGCACGCGCACGCACACGTTACATGTTTCAATATTGCTTCTCATCTTGTCGACATCACCTCTACCCTCTAACTCTGTCAGTTCCATACAAATGGAAGTACAGGCTCTCTCTATCTCTCTCTCCCTGTCTTTTGCATGCCCTTGTGACCGATGCTAGAGTTCTTCCTGCAGCACTAGATTATATTAGTACAGATGGCTGAATGCATGCACACGTACACACGGACATGCACGCAGGTTTTCATTAGTGCGGTCGGTTGGATGGAGGTGCTCTAGTTGTAGCATGGAAAATAGGCCAGCGGTTGTCATTAAGGTGTGTGTGTGTGTGTGTGTGTGTGCGTGTGTGCGTGCGTGCGTGCGTGCGTGCGTGTGTGCGTGTGTGCGTGCGTGCGCGCGCGTGTGCGCAAGTATGACCAAGCTCCTCACAGGTACTCGTCAAAGACCTCACAGTACAACAGGAAAGGGCCCTGCATGGAGCTACGAATGACACTTGGTGTCACATGGGCGGACCACATCAGACCTCTACGGGGGCCTACCATGAGTCACAGGCAAAGTCGGAAAGAGAAGGCACTGTGTAAGGCACCCGGAACTAGTGGAAAGAGAAGGCACTGTGTAAGGCACCCGGAACTAGTGGAAAGAGAAGGCACTGTGTAAGGCACCCGGAACTAGTGGAAAGAGAAGGCACTGTGTAAGGCCCCCGGAACTAGTGGAAAGAGAAGGCACCCGGAACTAGTGGAAAGAGAAGGCCCTGTGTAAGGCCCCCGGAACTAGTGGAAAGAGAAGGCACTGTGTAAGGCCCCCGGAACTAGTGGAAAGAGAAGGCACTGTGTAAGGCACCCGGAACTAGTGGAAAGAGAAGGCACTGTGTAAGGCACCCGGAACTAGTGGAAAGAGAAGGCACTGTGTAAGCCTTACACTGTAAGGCACACAGAACTAGTGGAAAGCAAACTGGCGCTAAGTGCAGCGGAGCTAAAAACATTGTAGAGCTCAAGACCCTGATGCTAGTGTGGAGGGCAGTGATCCAGGAGTCCTGAATTATTGTTGCTAGACCACGCTATTGCATTGCATCACATCGCATTAAAGCAGGCAACATGACAAAGTTGGACGCATTTTGGCATCATCTTCCTCAGCGTAATCATCTATTCTAGGGTCAGAGGATGATTGCACTGAAGCAGGCTTTGTGTTCGCATTGCTTCTAGTTTGATAGGAACTGTACTGGCCTTAACTGCGATGCAAGGCTGTGTAAGTACCGGTAACATGTCATTGGTCCCCTCATCACGTCTGTGGATGTGAGCCTCTCTCCATTCAGGCCATATATGGTTTTATAGCAAGAATAGCAGATCGACAAGCTCAAAACGTGTCACTTTGCGTCTTTGCACTGCGTTTCAAGCTTGTAGATCTGCTACACTATAGTGACACTGTAGTGTGATACAAGCAGGGCATTCATTTTACGACACAAAGTTTCAATATTTAGATTAGAGGTTTCTGCCCAACAACAACGATATGCACAATCACACAAACCTTGTATCTCCACTTTACTTGTTTCTCAAACCCATTCTGGGCGGGAACCCCTTTTGGTGTTTTAAGCATTATTATGTTATGCTTTAGCTGCTGAAAAATAGCAGATCTACAAGCTCGTAGCGAGTGCCGCGCTATGAACTTGTTGGTCTGCTATTTTTTTTTAAATCGTGAAAATGTGGCAAAAAATCTTGGAATATATTTTCTTTCCGAGCGAACGTTTTTAACTCATGTCTTTGCATCTGGGGGGTCCCTGGAACTACATATTTTCAGATGGGAGTCGGCGGCCAATTACATATAATCTTGGGGATCCTTGACATGAAAATGTTTGAGAACCACTGACATAGAAACATGGGGTTTTCAGAAAACTGTCAGGATTTAGAAGACATTTGTAGAATCGTCCTCAGGTCTAAATGGGTTAAGTTAATGCCCTACTTCATTGTATAACTTTGCTGTTTTTTGAATTGTATTATATATCTTTATATTTAGACACATCCCACATACACAGGCACTCAGTCAACACCTCCTCACTCCGTGGCCTTCCCCTCCCCTCCTCCCCTGCCCTCCGCTCAGCCTTTTAACACAAATCTGTTTCCCCCTCAGCTCACATACAAGGTGTTCAACTGTTCATGCTCCTACTAATGGATTGTGTGTGTGTGTGTGTGTGTGTGTGTGTGTGTGTGTGTGTGTGTGTGTGTGTGTGTGTGTGTGTGTGTGTGTGTGTGTGTGTGCGTGTGCGCGTGCGCATGCTCGGGCGATAGGGAACCGACAAAGAACGTGGGTTTTGTATAAATAAACCTTATTTAGAATGGAGGAACCATTTCAGCTCTTGGTTGTGAAATTACATCAACCCCCCCACCCTCATGTATTATCATCATGTATGATCATTATGTATTATTTATTATCATTATTGGCAAATCTAACTGGATTACATCCATTTTCATATCTCGAAATTGGGTTCCCCCCACGGAAAAGAAGGAGAGGAGACACTGAGGAAATCACACATGCACGCGCACACACACACACACACACACACACACACACACACACACACACACACACACACACACACACACACACACACACACACACACACACGTGGTACTATTATTATACTTGTGAGGACATCACCATTTTCCGACCGGCAATTTTATATATATATATATATATCCCCATAAGCCACATATGTCACACACAGACAATAGCCGATCTACAAGCTCACATGCAGCTTGTAGATGGTCTCATTTCGGTGCGAGTCACCACCAGTGCACCGCTGACTATAAACAGCCCTCCAACCCTAACCCGTATACATATCCTATAAATACCTAATCCTACTAACCTGAATGTTGTCCTAATTGTAAGCCTAAATCCCCAGATTTTAACCCTAAAACAACTAGCCTTGTTGAAGTAAGTGTGTGATGGACCAGGGAAATGTATCTTCACCAGAAGAAGGACCCAGACCAGTCTCTTTGGTTATATCATAAGGATAGATTTATTTACATGATAATACTATACAGCAAACAGGGTTACAGCCTAGCCTCCAGTCCGACAGCGTATCCACACTCCGTCGTATGAGCATCCCATCGTAGAAACACTCCAACGTCCATCCTCGTACCGCGCTTTCCTCGCATCCCCAGCCTCTCTCATTTTATACTCTTCCTCTACGTGAAAAAGTTAGCTTGACATTTTGGCAGCCTATCTTCCTATTGTTTAGCTATCCTTCTCATGTTCTTTCTATGTCCCATACCAGTGAGATCATGCCCACGATCACAGCCCTTCCTGTTCGCCTGTCCCTCGCCCCCTTGATTAGCTGATCGTAATCTTTCTCTTTCTTCTATTTTCTACCCCTGGACTGATTACTGGAACGATTAGTGTTCCTGCTGCTCCATGATGTTCTATGACTGCGCTCTTTTACTTACTACTACAATACTGTATGTTCTCTCTTTTACTTCTACCCTTTGTTCTGGTTGGTGCTCTGATGTTCTATATACTGTATGTTCTCTCTTTTACTTCTACCCTTTGTTCTGGTTGGTTCTCTGATGTTCTATATACTGTATGTTCTCTCTTTTACTTCTAGCCTTTGTTCTGGTTGGTTCTCTGATGTTCTATATACTGTATGTGCTCTCTTTTACTTCCACCCTTTGTTCTGGTTGGTTCTCTGATGATCTGGTAAACACCTTGCTGCGAGTGGACTGTTTGTTTCTTGGCAGCCATATCGTGGGAGCACCTTTGATCTGTGGATGCTGCCATGCTGAGCTGACCGACCTATGCCCTCTCCATTGTACTTTTGTCAGGCTTCGGGTCTCGGGCCCCATGCATAGAAACCCTTTTCTGCCACTACAGCCTACATGTCATTTATACTGCGGCTTTGACTTTACAAAAACACAGAACAAATGAAAATAACTTTAATAGGAGAATGACTAGTTAAGAAGCTAAAAACGAAGAAAACAGAAAACATTACAATTAAAAGGCAAAATGGGGATTGGAATTGGGGTGGGTAATGCTATTCCTCAAATTCTACCAAACTTGTGGGGACATTTGGCCCTCACAAATAGGCCTATGCTGTAGTAAAACACACACACACACACACACACACACACACACACACACACACACACATTACACACATCACACACACACTCTTGAGCTGGATCTATTTATTTATAAGATTGCATGAACCATGAAGCTGTTCAGTGAGATTGGTGTCATCCTGCTGCGAGGCATTCTTGTGACCTTACAGTACAAATACGTGCTTTCCATCATGTCTCATTTGGGTTTTATTGTATATATCTTATCATGTCTCATTTGGGTTTTATTGTATATATCTTGTCATGTCTCATTTGGGTTTTATTGTATATATCTTTCCATGTCTCATTTGGGTTTTATTGTATATATCGTTCCATGTCTCATTTGGGGTTTATTGTATATATCTTTCCATGTCTCATTTGGGTTTTATTGTATATATCGCTCCATGTCTCATTTGGGTTTTATTGTATATATCGTTCCATGTCTCATTTGGGGTTTATTGTATATATCGTTCCATGTCTCATTTGGGTTTTATTGTATATATCGTTCCATGTCTCATTTGGGTTTTATTGTATATATCTTTCCATGTCTCATTTGGGTTTTATTGTATATATCTTTCCATGTCTCATTTGGGGTTTATTGTATATATCTTTCCATGTCTCATTTGGGTTTTATTGTATATATCGTTCCATGTCTCATTTGGGTTTTATTGTATATATCATTCCATGTCTCATTTGGGTTTTATTGTATATATCGTTCCATGTCTCATTTGGGTTTTATTGTATATATCGTTCCATGTCTCCTTTGGGTTTTATTGTATATATCGTTCCATGTCTCATTTGGGTTTTATTGTATATATCGTTCCATGTCTCATTTGGGTTTTATTGTATATATCGTTCCATGTCTCATTTGGGTTTTATTGTATATATCGTTCCATGTCTCATTTGGGTTTTATTGTATATATCGTTCCATGTCTCATTTGGGTTTTATTGTATATATCGTTCCATGTCTCATTTGGGTTTTATTGTATATATCGTCACTGTCGGGGAGGAAACCTCACATGTCCAAAACTGTTACTTTTCAAGGATTTCAAATTCAAAAGTAGCAGATCTACAAGGGTATATGTTTCACTTTGCGCCCTATTTAGAGCTTTACAGATCTACTACTTTTGATGCTGTTGTGTGATGTAGTATAATCAAGTTGCATATTAATTTAGGAAAAACAAATGTTGCAATATGGAGATAAGAGGCAGAGAAAGAGAGAGAGACGATCCGGGCACTCAAAGTTAAAAAGAGGAAAGCAATTCAATTAAAAGGTAACATCCAACATGTTTCGACCATAACTGGTCTTCATCAGGGCGAGAAGGAGATAAGAGGTTTCTGACTGACAGCAACGATATGCTATTTTCAGTACTTTTGCATGTCATTGTCAATACAATCATTAAGCACAATAATATGAGGTTATTCATCAGGAATACAATGTTTATAACTGTGTTTATTAATGCTTAGTAATTAATGAATAATGCTATACATATATAATGAATTCATGATGAATTATGTATTCACTGTGACTAATGCTTAACCCATTAAGACCAGGAAAGTATGTGTCATTTTAGATTTTAACTATAATATACCACTTTAACCATTATTTAATACTCTGGCTATTCCAAAATATCAGATATACAAGCTCATAATGTGTCAATTCGTGCCTCACTATGAGCTTGTAGATCTGCTATTTAAAATAAATAAATAAAACGTGTACATTTGTGCACATCTTTGAATGTATGTATATATTTTTGTGAACATTTTCAACTCAAATCTTTGCTTCTTTCCAAGATTTGAGTCATACTTTGCTCATGCCAATAATAAAGCTCCTTTGAATTTAAAATTTAATTTAATTGTCAAAAATAAATGGCAGTCGTAAAACTGACGTCTTAAAATGCTGATGTCCTCATAGGTATAGTAATATGTGTGTGTGTGTGTGTGTGTGTGTGTGTGTGTGTGTGTGTGTGCGCGTGCGTGTGTGCGTGCCTACTGTACAGAATACATATTTGTTTGAAGCTCCCATTCAAAAGCTCTAATTACATTTAGTGTGTTATCACAGCGTTGCCCTGACTGTAACCCCGGCCCATAAAGCCAGTGGAAAGATAAACCAATCTTCATTGGTCTCGGAGGTCAAGGCTCGTTCAAAGAACATAAACATTTGCGGTTTAGAAGCCCAGCGTTCATGTCTGCATTCTGATCATTCCACCCCGAAGCTTGGGCCTACAGTATACACATGATGACCAGAGGAGAAAAACTTTTTTTACATTTATTTTTCCAAAATGAGTTTATAGCACAGGCAGACTCTTCACATACTAGAGCATGTCTGAAATAAGTGTCAGAGCTGAAATCGACATGTAAATATGAAATAAATGCTTAAACATGTAGCTAGGTGTAATGTTAGAGACCACAGAAGTGAACCTTTCAAGCCTGTTTTCTCAACTCGCTGTTTTCTGCAAGACATAACTCTATGAGCCATATCTCCAAAACTGGTGGGCCAAACTGAACAACCAATATGTCAATTTGAACATTTTGCTTTCATATGACATGAAAAAACGAAAATTAAAAAAAATCCAATGGCAGTCCCTCAGTCAAAATTAGTCACATATGTTCATTAGTTTCATCTACAATAGATGGTCCCAATCCAAGGTGCATATATGCTACAGTAAGTGGGTTCAAAGTAAACTGTGGATGTCTTTTTCTATACACACTCTACATATATAGTTTTTGTTTTAATTACACCTTTTTCATAGACTTGGCTATCACTATATCATTAGTGTATTTTCAATTTATATGTAAAGCAGGAAAACGATATGCACATCCCAGTTTTTTATTAATATTTTAGTATTTCTAGGTAATAAAAAAGAGGGGAGCAGATATATTGTGTGCGGACATTCCACTTTTTTCTTCATTCAGTTATTTTTTGGGTCCAGCACCGTATTCTGGTTGTATTTCTAGGTAATAAAAAAGAGGGGAACAGATATATCGTGTGCGGACATTCCACTTTTTTCTTCATTGTATTTTCAATTTAACCACTTAAAAATTGCAAATTGACTTGAGATCTGGCTACGTAGTCTGCTCTTTCTTCCCTCTACACCAAACATTTTTGAAAAAGCTTTTGTGAGAACAACTGAGTCTGCCTCAGGTCTTAATGCGTTAAATGGTATACATTGCTAGGGTTCAAGTGTTTAATATGAATCCTGACAATAGTTGTGTGTGTGATTCATTTGACAGCCTTATGTGTCTTGATGGTAACGTAAACGTGACGCTATAGAATCAAGCATGTCTTCAGTATTATCATAAATCGTTGCTACTCATCCCTCTGAGAATGTAACATTACTTCACTCCAACTGTGGCTGTTTTTCTTGAACATGTTTTAAATGAAGATAACTGTGATAGGAGAGATTATACTCCCTTTTTAATGTGTGTGTGTGTGTGTGTGTGTGTGTGTGTGTGTGCGTGTGTGCGTGTGTGTGTGTGTGTGTGTGTGTGTGTGTGTGTGTGTGTGTGTGTGTGTGTGTGTGTGTGTGTGTGTGTGTGTGTGTGTGCGTGCATGCATGCGATCTACAAATGATATAGAAATAAATGAATATTTTCTAAATTCTTTACATATACACAAATCTGCGGACAAATATTCTACAGTCTACAGTCCTTGGCATGAAAATGTTTGAGAACCACTGGGATAAACAACATTAGGAAGCAAGGTCGAATAACTTTAGAAATATAGTGTATAGTTGCTTACCAATATTTACAAGCGACTTCACATAAAAAGCAGACCAAAGTCAGTTAAAATGAACACTGAGCCTCTGTTGTTACTGTTAACTGAGCTGCTCTGTGTCACCATTAGTTGTAAGGTCACAGTGACCATTCTGATTTATGGATTTATTCATTGCTTCTTTTGACTTTCACAATAGAACACAGTTTCATGTACAAGCATGCTGTGTGACCTACCACACACACACACACACACACACACAATTTACAATTTACAATTTAGGCATTTAGCAGACGCTCTTAATCCAGAGCGACTTACATTAGGCAAGAACAAAAGTATGGGAATACATCACATATATAAAATGCATTTATCAAGAAACATGCGTAAGCTAAGAACGTAACTAGAACATATCTATATAATGACACTATACATATTAAATATACATATATACTATACTATGCTATACATATGTACTATGATGTGCTATGACTACATACAATGCAATTATTGTGCTGTCTACATGACATGCTATAAGTCTGTTTCAAATGCTATCTAAGTCTAAAAAGTGCTATCTAAGGGGGTAGGATAAGTGCTATGGGCCATGATGGAGTCTGAAAAGGTGGGTCTTCAGACTACGGCGGAAGATTGGGAGTGATGCTGCAGTTCTGATTGCAACGGGGAGTGCATTCCACAGTTTTGGGGCCAGAAGGGAGAAGAGTTTGGGACGTGTGGAGCGTTGTCCCGGCGTTTTTAGTGAGGGTACTTCCAGCTTTCCTGCGTTGGCTGATCTGAGTGCGCGGGAGGGTTTGTAGGGTTCAATCATGCTTGCAAGATATGGGGGAGCCATACCTTTGGTTGCTTTGAATGCCAGCATCAGAGTTTTGTATTCTGTGCGGGCAGCGACTGGGAGCCAGTGCAGGGAGCGGAGCAGGGGGGAGACATGTGAGAATTTTGGCTGGTTGAAGACCAGACGAGCTGCAGCGTTTTGGATCAGTTGGAGAGGCTTAAGTGCACATGCCGGTAGGCCAGTAAGGAGCGAATTACAATAGTCAAGTTTTGACAAGACTGTTGTCTGGATTAGGAGCTGGGCTGATTCCTGGGTGAGGAACGGTCTAATTCGTCGTATGTTATAGAGTGTGAACCTACAGGATCGAGTGACAGCTGTGATGTGAGTTTTAAACGAGAGCTGACTGTCCAGGACAACACCAAGGTTCCTGGCTGTTGGGACAGACGTTACCAGGGCGTTGTCTACGGAAATAGTTAGCTCCCGCATAGGGCAGGACTTAGCTGGGAAGAAGAGAAGCTCAGTCTTGTCTGGGTTCAGCTTGAGGTGGTTGGAGGACATCCACTGTGAGATGTCAGCCAGGCATGCAGTGATGCGCTCTTCCACCTGAGTGGCAGAGGGGGGGAAGGATAGAAACAGTTGTGTGTCATCGGCATAGCAGTGATAGGATATATTGTGAGCAGAGATGATAGTGCCAAGGGATTTGGTGTACAGTGAGAAAAGGAGCGGACCAAGTACAGATCCCTGTGGGACCCCAGTTTGGAGGGTTCGGGGGGATGATAGCAGACCTTTCCAGGAAACCTGGTAGGTCCGGTCGGTGAGATAGGAAGAGAACCACTTTAGTGCTGTCCCGCCGATGCCTAGATCCGCTAGGGTGTCTAGGAGCAGCTGGTGGTTCACTGTGTCAAATGCCGCCGATAGGTCTAGGAGAATCAGGACAGCAGAGTGGGAAGCAGCCTGGGCAGCATGTAGTGCTTCTGTGACTACCAGCAGGGCAGTTTCTGTGGAGTGTGCCTTCTTGAATCCTGATTGGTTGGGGTCCAGCAGGTTGTTCTGTGAGAGATGGAGAGAGAGCTGGTTGGAGACAACACGTTCAATGCTTTTAGACAGAAATGAAAGGAGTGATACCGGTCTGTAGTTCTTGACATCTGAGGGGTCAAGGGTTGGTTTTTTGAGGAGTGGAGTTACTCTGGCTGACTTGAGGGCACACACACACACACACACACACACACACACACACACACACACACACACACACACACACACACACACACACACACACACACACACACACACACACACAGTCTTTCTCCTTGGTTGAGGGTTGGGTGGAGTAACGGATTTGTTTTATAATCTATGCGGAATGATTGGATTATGGACCAATCTGATTGGTCTAAATGAGTGACTAACGAGCTCATGGTAACCATGTTACGGCATGTTCCAGGAAGTAGGAGAATCACAAGCAAATGTGTCCCTGTGGGCCACACACACACACACACAAACACAAATAGCAGATCTACAAGCTCACAACGCACAACACCAGCGCGCAACTACGCGTAAATCAGGCATAACTATGCCTATATGAACCATTTATATACACTTATACGCCATGCATCTTTTTTTCTACTTGTAAAAACCAGGAAATGGTCCTCACAATGTCTGCTTCTCAAATTCTACTTTCTAGAATTAGCTCCTCACTTGGTTATAGTAATACTGTACACACAGTAAATACCTACAAATAAAACATAAGTTAGAATGTGGAGTTATGATGGCATTGCTGGCATTACTGGAAGAGGATAAGAGAGGGATGGTAAAAAGATGGAGATGGAGTGATAAAGAGATGAATGGAGATGCAGAAGGGAGGAAGGACAAGAGTGACAGAACACTGTGTTTCATTATGGGCAAGACACACCCCTCCATTGATTTACAGATGAACACACACACACAGGCTGGCAGGTTGATAGTGTGGGCGTGTCCAGTGACAGGCTAACAAACGCAGGACATGGTGAAGGTTGGTGATTGTGGACAAAGTATAGCCTACTCAACCGCAGTATACTTGAGTCAAAGTATACATACTCCTGCTCAAATGATGTTAAGGTACTGGAGTACTTGTCATAAAAAAATCAGACCCCAGCGTCTTAACTGCGTGCGTGCGTGCGTGCGTGCGTGCGTGCGTGCGTGCGTGCGTGCGTGGAGAGGGGACAAGAACGGGAAGTGTGTGCTGAAAATGAGAGTTCAGGACAGGTTGACAGTCACCTTAGAGTATATATTAATAGAGACGGCACCCGATATCTCCTCCCATCCACTTGCATTAAGTTGCTCAAAAGCGCATGAGGCGATTTCACTCCTCCTTCCGGGTAGGAACAGAGTACATTCTGGGCTTGATTGGGCCAAACACATGAACGCGCTGGCCGCTGACTATCATTGCACGCGTTCAGCGTTCACGTGTCATCATGAACGTGCGCAATGATAGTCAACGGACCAGCGCGTTCATGTGTTTGGCCCAGCGCTGCAATACCAAATTCGGCCACTATGTCCATTTCGCCTCAGGGTTTCCTCCGGGTGCCGTCTCTATTAATACAGTATATACTCTAAGGTTGACACATGCAGGCGGCGACGCAGGGGCTGGAGCCTGGAACCCCCCGGAGCGGTCTTCCACTGCCGAACAGGAACGCCGATAGGACAATACAAATTGCGGAAAGGGGAAAGGGGCTGGAACCCCCCCCAGAGCAGCGGTCCCCAAACTTTTTGGCCGTGAACCCCCTGTTAACTCCTGACCTATCTCGTTGTATTTGACCAAAAACGATACATTTTTTAATATGATTATGGCAGAATCTGTTCTGCTCTGAGAGACAAGCTGGTGTGTAGCCTATACTCCCGCACCTGCTCCTCTCCCGGATTTTGCCGTTTGTGTTAAATAACACCGTAAAACCGCCATTACCCTTTTCATGTCACGCACCCCCTAGAGGGCACTCGCGCACCACAAGGGGTGCACGCACCATGCACCACAGTTTGGGAACCCCTGCCCCAGAGCATTCTTCCACTGCAGACGGGAAATAGAGTCCAAACGGCAGGGAAAGGGCCTGGAACCCCGCAGAGCTTTCTTCCACTGCGGAGTCCTTCGAGACGGGGTCCAAAGGACAGGGGTTGTAAATAGAGGCCAAAGCAATGCTGGACATCAGGACTAAAGGTGGCTGGTGGGGTGCTGTCCGCTGGGTCCAGTGACTCCAGTCTGGTCGGATCATTCTGTCATGATCTGGTGGTGGTGGTGGTGAGGACCCATGCAGGACAGTGAGGCAGAATAGTGTTTATGGTTTTCGCCGATAACAAAAATAATGAAAAACATGAAAAAACGACATACTATAGTATGTCGTTTTTCATGGTTTTCAACGACATAATATAGTATATCGTTTTTCATAGTTTTCAATGATAACAAAAAATTATGAAAATCATGAAAAACTACATAGGCCTAAGTATCTGCTATTGATGTGTATTTCCACTATTTTGTGTGCAACACTGTAAAACAACAACGTGTCAAACAGGACTTAAGTGGTTGAAATGGGGTCGGCGCTGGTTGAGTCAAAAATCTATCGACTGGGTCAGACGGGTTAACCTGCGAGAACACAGTAAATGAGTCAGATGGATTCAGCCCCACATCTCTCTGGTCAGGTGTCATAGGTGAAACACTGTCCAGAAAATGAGGAATTAATGGATAACACAGGATTGTGGATTTTTACATGTCATTACTGTGAGGCACACCTTTATTCGATTGCATCTCCATATTTCATTTATTTATTTTAATCCTAAAATATAATGGGTTTATATAGGAATGGGATATGTCTGAAAAAATGGATATCAAATATCGAAAGCAACTTAAAAACTGTCTGGGGTCACGTGCACAGAAAAGAACAAGACAGAGTAAGAGTTAAAATAAATGTTTATACCACATAAAACCCAGCATCCGTATTGTAGGGAAAGCTTTCTCAGAAAATAGCAGATCGACAAACTCACAGCGTGGTGCGACACGCTATTTTCAGCAAAATAGAACAGAAAAGACCCAGATCCCACATGGGGTAAAGTTAAATGTCTGTGGGTTTTTATTGAACGAATGAAAAGTACAAGAGCTTGTATACAAATAATAAGTACATTAGAGCTTTTGAAACTCACAGGTTCCTTCCCTATTGTTTTTACATTTTCTAAAAGTAACAGTTTTGGACATAGATGGTTTCCACCCGACAGAGACGACTTGTTTATCTTGTCATTTTGTACTGCCTAGTGCCTAGTAGGCATGGTGCATTTATAGAGCGCCTTCATCCAAAGCGCTTTATTTACATTGATTGTGCATTATATTCACCCAATCACACACAAATTCATACACTGATGGAGGAGGAATTAGTAAGGAGCAAGGTACCAAACTGCACATTGGGAGCAATTAGGGGTTCAGCGTTTTGCTCAAGGACACTTTGACACTAACACTGGGGGAGCCCATGCAGGTACCTTTCGGTTCCCAAGTGGCACCTCAACCCCTTGTCTTGCTCAATCTCTCTAATGAATACGGAATAACGTGAATATATTTGTTATTGTGTGTATGTGTGTTATTGTGTGTGTCTGTGAGAGAGAGATTGTAATTGCATTTCTTCAGCTTGGATGACATCTTGAATAACGACCTCATAATTCACAACTATAAGAAACTGCTCTGTCACTGTGAAACACGCACGCACGGCACGCACACATAATGCACAACATCTCATAACTCAGTGCAGTCCTGTCAGTAGCATAGCATAATTCAGTCCTGCTTAATTTGGCTAATGTCACAAAGCACTGTGTGAATTACATGAACTTTGGCCCTCTCATTTGCACATACAAGCGTGATGCTTTGAGAAAATAAAATGTTCTGAGTTTTAAGTACATTACACCGGGAGCGTGATGTGTAATGAACTGAACGTGAATGTGCTAAACTTGTATTTTGGTGATGCCTGCATTCACACAGGTTGATGGTTTTATTCGCACTGGAAAAAAAGAAAAATAATGACACTTCAATGTGGCTATCAGTGTGCATTATAACACAAACAGCAGTTGAACCCATTACGATTAAGACCTGAGGCCGATTCTACAAATGTTTTCTAAATCCTAACCGTTTTCTGAAAATGTCAAGTACCCCCAAAATTATATGTACCCTGTGCTGTGCACATTTTATGCACAGCATTTTACAAGCTTCATGCAAATCGGAATCGCACACAAACGCGCGTACGCACCGACGATAACTCCATGAAATTAACCTTGCAGCCAATTAGTGTAATGGGGCGCATATTTACATAATACGCAGGATACAAGGACTGAGAGGATGGGTGCAGTGGGGAGGGGGGGGGGGGGGGGGGGATAGGAGAGGATAGAGGAGGAGGAGAGGATAAGACTGGACAGAGCAGGGCGACAGAAGATGCCTTTTAGTTAGACATCAGCGGGTAGGTACCCTCACAAAAAGACATGCAGTAATCCTGGTATCTACAACGCCTCCCCCTGGCCAGCCAGAGCGCCTGATGGAGGGGAAAGGAACTGGTTGGAATAACGTGTTCCTTCCACGCGCCAACCGGGAAAACTGCCCCCTGTCAGGTGAAAAGATTAAAAGAATCGGCTTGGACTCCTCCTTGGACTGCATAGAAGGAAGCACGAGGTCAGTCCGTTGCTCTCCCCAGGTTGGCAGAGGGAGCGTAGCACCCAGGATTACATAATTTACACATAGAATTAAAAGACATCAGCAGGCATGTAGAGCATTTCTGAATTAAATGGTCAATTATGTCCATTACCTAAAGGAGCGTAATGATTTCCGCCCAGTTGTCCTCATCATTTAGAGCAGATGTTGTCAAACATTGTCATGTAGCCTATTTGAAAATATGCTGCCAGGGACTCGAAGATGTTAGATTAGATTTAGAACGGAATTCTACAATCTGTAGTGGGTGGGGCGGGGAGAGAGCAACCTATGATCTGAACAGGCACTCATATCGCTGCTGACGGGCAGAAACGTCATGTTTGAATTTTTTGTGTTTTTTCGTGAATGAACACCCTACTTTGAGCATACTAACAGCATCACACGACTGTATCAAAAGTAGCAGATCGTGAGCTTAATTGTAGATCGTATATTTTCAATTCATAATATTAATGATGATACCTCAGATGTATACTTTTCTATAAAGTCGCTTTACATAAAATAAAAGGAACCAACTTTATTAAGAGAAAAGAAAAAGAATAAAAAGAGAAGTGCGCTAAAAAAGATAGAAGGTTAAGCATGAGTTGGGGGGGACATCTTAATTCGGCCAAAATAGTCGATACATAGGTTTAATAGTCCTCATGTGGCCTAGTTGCTTCTTTTGGGCTTGTTTTCATTGACCTGGTTTGTTGCTCATTTCTCTCGCAGAACCCGGCAACACCCTCCAGAGGGTTCTCCCACAGGAGGTTAGCTCCTCCTCCATCCTTCCATCCAGGGCAAGTCTTCCATCATATCAGGCCTCACCATCAGGGAGGTGGTTATATACACAACTATAAAAAACTAATTGAATTTAATTTGTTTGTTCCCTGCATACTCCCTGATGATTATAAACCCAGGGTTCACGTTGGGTCCTCTCGTGTTGTTTACTTATTTACAGAAGCAGAAGTACGTTAATTAGACAGATGCTATAGGTTTGATTTCCATTTACCATCATACTCACTTTATGGCACTTACTCAAAACATTGTCCTTTGTAAGTCCTTCAGGGCAAGAGTGTTTGTAAATGAAAGTGGACAATTGAATACTTAATTCAATATAAAATAGTATACATGCAAGTGGATTGCAAATTGCAGCCTTAATGTGAATTCCAAAGTTTAAATGACTAGGTGATGTGAGGGAGTCACCATAGTATAATCCTCAGTGTTATTTTTTACATTTGTGCGAGCAAGTATGGTTCTTAGTTGGTGTTGGTGTGGTGAGATCCTGCTTGGAGCACTGTGGTGAGATTCTGCTTGGAGCACTGTGGTGAGATCCTGCTTGGAGCACTGTGGTGAGATCCTGCTTGGAGCACTGTGGTGAGATCCTGCTTGGAGCACTGTGGTGAGATCCTGCTTGGAGCACTGTGGTGAGATCCTGCTTGGAGCACTCCTGGTTAAATCTCGCCCGTGCTGCTGTCAACAAGACTGCACTTTATTATAGGCCGATGGTTCCAAAACGTTTCCGGCCGTAACCCCCCTGTGACCTTTTTATGTGTAAGCAACAAATTATCATTCAGCTGAAGAAAAAAGAAAAATACTGAAACTACAACTTTTATTTGAATGATGAAGTAAGGCATTGTAATCAGTAACATAATTAACTAAGGGTCACCGGGCCACGGTGGCACTGGAAAGTGTGACAACCCTGTTTCATCACACACACACACACACACACACACACACACACACACACGCACACACACACGCACACACACACGCGCACGCACACGCACACGCACACGCACACGCACACACATACGCACACACATACGCACACGCACACACGCACACATGCACACCCGGTGCAGCGAAGCACTCAAATGTCTAAAAGCCTCACTGGAGGGAGAGAGAGAATTCAAGCCTTCATCTTTGTCATTTCATCATCCTTTGAAATCCACATAAAGCCCCACTGCAGCTTTCTCATGTCAACTCATTTATTTCACCTAAAAAAACCTCCATACACTCTCTTCTCACAATCACCCCTACACTCACTTATTAATTACTCTCTCTCTCTCTCTCTCTCTCTCTCTCTCTCTCTCTCTCTCTCTCTCTCTCTCTCTCTCTCTCTCTATCTCTCTCTCTCTCTCTCTCTCTCTCTCTCTCTCTCTCTCTCTCTCTCTCTCTCTCTCTCTCTCTCTCTCTCTCTCTCTCTCTCTCTCTCAAGGTATTGTTGTTGTCTGGCAGAAAACTCTTACCTCCATATATATTTTTTTTCAACAAATTAACGCCCTACTTGATCACACTACACAGCGTCACACAAAAGGATCAGAAGTAGCACATCCACAAGCTGGACACGCGGTGTGAATCAACAGGTTTTGAGCATGTCAATCTGCTACTGATGCTTTTGAATTTGAATCCTGAAAATGGGGATCTCTCTCACTATAGTGAAAATATTCACTAGTTTGGGAAAAGTGCGCTACATGTAGCCAGTTACTGGACAGTAAAACATTTTAGTTGAGTTTTGTAAACGTTTTACTTTAATTCTATATATTTTTGGATATGACACTCCACTACAGTATTTCAAAGACAAATATTATTGTATTGTAGAATAAACATTTGTTGATGTCCCACACATAAATTAATGTGTGGCTCAGAACAGCTTTGGTGTAGTCAAAAATGTATTAATTTAAACATATGGCATGTGCAGTCCTCCCGGTAGAGGCTCCTCACTCATGGCAGTTGAGCCAGATGTAGGTCCTCCCAGTAGAGGCAATATATAGTCCAATATATAGTCCATGGAAACTCAGCTAGACTTGAACCCACAACCTGTGGCTCTCATAGACATCAGCTTATCACAGAGAGCCACCATGCTCTCTGTGAATCTCCTCAGCTTTCCATTGTTCTTCTGGGTGTTAATCTCCAAAATGTGGTCCACAGTGAAGAAACTCAGCTAGACTTGAACCCACAACCTGTGGCTCACATAGACAGCAGCTTAACACAGAGTGCCACCATGCTCTCTGAGAAACTTCTCAGCTTTCCATCTCTTTCCAGTGTTCTTCTGGATGTTATTCTCCAAAACATGCTGCAGAGTGAAAGTAGGAGGAACTCAGCTGGTTTTGAACTCACAACCTCTGGCTCACTTGGATGTCGTCTTAACAAGGGTGCCACTGAAAAACGGCATGCTATAGTATGCCGTCCGAGGCCATGGGCTATAAATGATGCAAAACTGTGACGCAAAAGTGTGACGCAAAAGTGTGACGAAAAAGCGTGACGAAGCTGTAGCCTATACTGTATGCAACTGTTCTTAGCATGAGCAACCAGCTATATGAAGCTGAATATGAAACTGTTCTAAGCATGAACAACCAGAACGTGAAGCTGTAGTCTATATGCAACTATAGCATGCCGTTTTTCATCATTTTTGAGGATTTGAAAAAAAGACGAAAATCACTCCGAGACCATGGACTATAGCCCATGGTCTCGGAGTGATTTTCGTCATTTTTTCAAATCCTCGTTTTTCATCATTTATAGCCCATGGCCTCGGACGGCATACTATAGCATGCCGTTTTTCATCATTTTTGAGGATTTGAAAAAAAGACGAAAATCACTCCGAGACCATGGGCCATGGACCATGGGTCCATGGTCTCGGAGTGATTTTCATATTTTTTTTGCTATAGTATGCCATCCAAGGCCATGGGCTAATAAATGATGCAAAAGTGTGACGCAAAAGTGTGACGCAGAAATGGAGCTGCCATTGAGCCCCATTATAAAATTCTCAAATTTGAAATCACTATATTTCTAAAACTATGAACCATTTAAAATATTCCTTTTCAGGCAAACATGTCCACCGTAAGATGAACCTAAATAGGGAATCGGGTTTCTAGGTGTAAGTATGTAGGACTAGTAGCATGCCAAAGTTTGTGCTATTGCCATTGAGAATGCATTGGGCGTTTAAGTTAAATAACTAAAAAACTACAAAACATTTCAAAGTAAAAAGTTCCAGCATGTGTCCCCATAGTAAGCTGAATTATAAAAAGTGTGAATGGAGTTTCTAGGTGAAAGTGATTTTTTGACGTGCCATAGAGCTGCCATTGAGCCCCATTCTAAAATTCTCAAATTTGAAAGCACTATATTTCTAAAACTATGAAACATTTCAAAGATTCCTTTTCAGGCAAACATGTCCACCGTAAGATTAACCTAAATAGGTTTGAATGGGGTTTCTAGGTGTAAGTATGTAGGACTAGTAGCATGCCAAAGTTTGTGCTATTGCCATTGAGAATGCATTGGGCGTTTAAGTTAAATAACTCGAAAACTACAAAACATTTCAAAGTAAAAAGTTCCAGCATGTGTGGCCACAGTAAGCTGAATTATAAAAAGTGTGAATGGAGTTTCTAGGTGAAAGTGACTTTTTGACGTGTCATAGAGCTGCCATTGAGCCCCATTATAAAATTCTCAAATTTGAAATCACTATACTTCTAAAACTATGACACATTTCAAATATTCCTTTTCAGGCAAACATGTCCACCATAAGATGAACCTAAATAGGTTTGAATGGGGTTTCTAGGTGTAAGTATGTAGGACTAGTAGCATGCCAAAGTTTGTGCTATTGCCATTGAGAATGCATTGGGCGTTTAAGGTAAATAACTCAAAAACTACAAAACATTTCAAAATAAAAAGTTCCAGCATGTGTGCCCACAGTAAGCTGAATTATAAAAAGTGAATGGAGTTTCTAGGTGAAAGTGACTTTTTGACGTGCCATAGAGCTGCCATTGAGCCCCATTATAACATTCTCAGATTTGAAAGCACTATATTTCTAAAACTATGAAACATTTCAAAGATTCCTTTTCAGGCAAACATGTCCACCGTAAGATGAACCTAAATAGATTTGAATCGGGTTTCTAGGTGTAAGTATGTAGGACTAGTAGCATGCCAAAGTTTGTGCTATTGCCATTGAGAATGCATTGGGCGTTTAAGTTAAATAACTCAAAAACTACAAAACATTTCAAAGTAAAAAGTTCCAGCATGTGTCCCCATAGTAAGCTGAATTATAAAAAGTGTGAATGGAGTTTCTAGGTGAAAGTGATTTTTTGACGTGCCATAGAGCTGCCATTGAGCCCCATTCTAAAATTCTCAAATTTGAAAGCACTATATTTCTAAAACTATGAAACATTTCAAAGATTCCTTTTCAGGCAAACATGTCCACCGTAAGATGAACCTAAATAGATTTGAATCGGGTTTCTAGGTGTAAGTATGTAGGACTAGTAGCATGCCAAAGTTTGTGCTATTGCCATTAAGAATGCATTGGGCGTTTAAGTTAAATAACTAAAAAACTACAAAACATTTCAAAGTAAAAAGTTCCAGCATGTGTCCCCATAGTAAGCTGAATTATAAAAAGTGTGAATGGAGTTTCTAGGTGAAAGTGATTTTTTGACGTGCCATAGAGCTGCCATTGAGCCCCATTCTAAAATTCTCAAATTTGAAAGCACTATATTTCTAAAACTATGAAACATTTCAAAGATTCCTTTTCAGGCAAACATGTCCACCGTAAGATTAACCTAAATAGGTTTGAATGGGGTTTCTAGGTGTAAGTATGTAGGACTAGTAGCATGCCAAAGTTTGTGCTATTGCCATTGAGAATGCATTGGGCGTTTAAGTTAAATAACTCAAAAACTACAAAACATTTCAAAGTAAAAAGTTCCAGCATGTGTGGCCACAGTAAGCTGAATTATAAAAAGTGTGAATGGAGTTTCTAGGTGAAAGTGACTTTTTGACGTGTCATAGAGCTGCCATTGAGCCCCATTATAAAATTCTCAAATTTGAAATCACTATACTTCTAAAACTATGACATATTTCAAATATTCCTTTTCAGGCAAACATGTCCACCATAAGATGAACCTAAATAGGTTTGAATGGGGTTTCTAGGTGTAAGTATGTAGGACTAGTAGCATGCCAAAGTTTGTGCTATTGCCATTGAGAATACATTGGGCGTTTAAGGTAAATAACTCAAAAACTACAAAACATTTCAAAATAAAAAGTTCCAGCATGTGTGCCCACAGTAAGCTGAATTATAAAAAGTGAATGGAGTTTCTAGGTGAAAGTGACTTTTTGACGTGCCATAGAGCTGCCATTGAGCCCCATTATAACATTCTCAGATTTGAAAGCACTATATTTCTAAAACTATGAAACATTTCAAAGATTCCTTTTCAGGCAAACATGTCCACCGTAAGATGAACCTAAATAGATTTGAATCGGGTTTCTAGGTGTAAGTATGTAGGACTAGTAGCATGCCAAAGTTTGTGCTATTGCCATTGAGAATGCATTGGGCGTTTAAGTTAAATAACTAAAAACCTACAAAACATTTCAAAGTAAAAAGTTCCAGCATGTGTCCCCATAGTAAGCTGAATTATAAAAAGTGTGAATGGAGTTTCTAGGTGAAAGTGATTTTTTGACGTGCCATAGAGCTGCCATTGAGCCCCATTCTAAAATTCTCAAATTTGAAAGCACTATATTTCTAAAACTATGAAACATTTCAAAGATTCCTTTTCAGGCAAACATGTACACCGTAAGATTAACCTAAATAGGTTTGAATGGGGTTTCTAGGTGTAAGTATGTAGGACTAGTAGCATGCCAAAGTTTGTGCTATTGCCATTGAGAATGCATTGGGCGTTTAAGTTAAATAACTCAAAAACTACAAAACATTTCAAAGTAAAAATTTCCAGCATGTGTGGCCACAGTAAGCTGAATTATAAAAAGTGTGAATGGAGTTTCTAGGTGAAAGTGACTTTTTGACGTGTCATAGAGCTGCCATTGAGCCCCATTATAAAATTCTCAAATTTGAAATCACTATACTTCTAAAACTATGACACATTTCAAATATTCCTTTTCAGGCAAACATGTCCACCATAAGATGAACCTAAATAGGTTTGAATGGGGTTTCTAGGTGTAAGTATGTAGGACTAGTAGCAAGCCAAAGTTTGTGCTATTGCCATTGAGAATGCATTGGGCGTTTAAGGTAATTAACTCAAAAACTACAAAACATTTCAAAATAAAAAGTTCCAGCATGTGTGCCCACAGTAAGCTGAATTATAATAAAAATCACACCCGTGTGAACTGAGTGGTGTAAGGTTTTATATAGCATGATCAGCTGTGGTCTGACGTAATGTCTGACGTCCGATGTGAGGTATTATATAAGGTAAGGTATTATATAGCCTGATCAGCTCTGATCTGACGTAATGAAATCACACCCGGATGTGATTTCACAACTGGCTTTTTTTGTGCAGAAAAAATGACCATGGTTGCTACGGTCATCCAGTTCACCCGGGTGTGATTTTATTACGTCAGAAATTATTTTGAACATAGCAACCATGCTCATTTTTTTCTGCACACAAAAGCCAGTTGTAGGAGTGGTTTACACCACTCAAAAAGTGAATGGAGTTTCTAGGTGAAAGTGACTTTTTGACGTGCCATAGAGCTGCCATTGAGCCCCATTATAACATTCTCAGATTTGAAAGCACTATATTTCTAAAACTATGAAACATTTCAAAGATTCCTTTTCAGGCAAACATGTCCACCGTAAGATGAACCTAAATAGATTTGAATCGGGTTTCTAGGTGTAAGTATGTAGGACTAGTAGCATGCCAAAGTTTGTGCTATTGCCATTGAGAATGCATTGGGCGTTTAAGTTAAATAACTCAAAAACTACAAAACATTTCAAAGTAAAAAGTTCCAGCATGTGTCCCCATAGTAAGCTGAATTATAAAAAGTGTGAATGGAGTTTCTAGGTGAAAGTGATTTTTTGACGTGCCATAGAGCTGCCATTGAGCCCCATTCTAAAATTCTCAAATTTGAAAGCACTATATTTCTAAAACTATGAAACATTTCAAAGATTCCTTTTCAGGCAAACATGTCCACTGTAAGATGAACCTAAATAGATTTGAATCGGGTTTCTAGGTGTAAGTATGTAGGACTAGTAGCATGCCAAAGTTTGTGCTATTGCCATTGAGAATGCATTGGGCGTTTAAGTTAAATAACTCAAAAACTACAAAACATTTCAAAGTAAAAAGTTCCAGCATGTGTCCCCATAGTAAGCTGAATTATAAAAAGTGTGAATGGAGTTTCTAGGTGAAAGTGACTTTTTGACGTGTCATAGAGCTGCCATTGAGCCCCATTATAAAATTCTCAAATTTGAAATCACTATACTTCTAAAACTATGACACATTTCAAATATTCCTTTTCAGGCAAACATGTCCACCATAAGATGAACCTAAATAGGTTTGAATGGGGTTTCTAGGTGTAAGTATGTAGGACTAGTAGCATGCCAAAGTTTGTGCTATTGCCATTGAGAATGCATTGGGCGTTTAAGGTAAATAACTCAAAAACTACAAAACATTTCAAAGTAAAAAGTTCCAGCATGTGTCCCCATAGTAAGCTGAATTAAAAAAAGTGTGAATGGAGTTTCTAGGTGAAAGTGACTTTTTGACGTGTCATAGAGCTGCCATTGAGCCCCATTATAAAATTCTCAAATTTGAAATCACTATACTTCTAAAACTATGACACATTTCAAATATTCCTTTTCAGGCAAACATGTCCACCGTAAGATGAACCTAAATAGATTTGAATCGGGTTTCTAGGTGTAAGTATGTAGGACTAGTAGCATGCCAAAGTTTGTGCTATTGCCATTGAGAATGCATTGGGCGTTTAAGTTAAATAACTCAAAAACTACAAAACATTTCAAAGTAAAAAGTTCCAGCATGTGTGGCCACAGTAAGCTGAATTATAAAAAGTGTGAATGGAGTTTCTAGGTGAAAGTGACTTTTTGACGTGTCATAGAGCTGCCATTGAGCCCCATTATAAAATTCTCAAATCTGAAATCACTATACTTCTAAAACTATGACACATTTCAAATATTCCTTTTCAGGCAAACATGTCCACCATAAGATGAACCTAAATAGGTTTGAATGGGGTTTCTAGGTGTAAGTATATATGTAGGACTAGTAGCATGCCAAAGTTTGTGCTATTGCCATTGAGAATGCATTGGGCGTTTAAGTTAAATAACTCAGAAACTACAAAACATTTCAAAGTAAAAAGTTCCAGCATGTGTGCTCATAGTAAGCTGAATTATAAAAAGTGTGAAAGGAGTTTCTAGTTGAAAGTGACTTTTTGATGTGCCATAGAGCTGCCCAGCCCTGGACTGAGACAAAAATTCAGCCCGGACATTTGGCCCAGACTGGCCCACCACAACCAGCGCTCAGATACTCTACTGACTTTTCGGGTAGAGGGCCATACTAATACTTGAAATACAAGCCCTTAACACCACCACATTTACAGTACAACATAAATGATAGACAACCAACAGACAACTAATTTAACATTTGGCCCAGACTGGCCCACCAGAGGGTCGGCCCACCAGGCATGCCTGGTACGTCCTGTGGCCAGTCCACCCCTGAGACAGACAGACAGACAGACAGACAGACAGACAGACAGACAGACAGACAGACAGACAGACAGACAGACAGACCACAATAAACAACAGGACAACGTTTCTGAGGGTATTATTAGGTTTTTTTTTATCATAGAAATTGATCAATCAAGAATACCATTCTGACAATACTTGTGAGAATGCATGACCACAGACAGAATGATGTTATAATGTAATAAAACATTTTTCTATGAAATATGGATGGAAATCAGACAAAATGTTTCCTTCTTATGTTTTACTTCTTAATGTTCCACGTCAAACATGGCACATGAATTTTATTATGCTGGTGTTGAAGGCTGTGTTCACAAACCGCAGGCAAATCAGATTATTATTATTTTTTAAATACATTTTTATTTCATTTCTCAGATTATTATTATGATTATTATTATTATTACTGTGTTTCTCAAACCCAGTCTTTAGGAATGTGCACACTGTTATTAGTTTGGCACCAGTCCTCCATCGGTTTAACTGTTTAAGATATATTTTTTACCGGAGCCGTCACCCTCGGGCCTTTTACGTCTTGGGTTTTACAACGGGACTTCTGCCTTCCATGAGTGCGGAAGTGACCGGCACGGCGTCATATGTCGCCTCGCTCCTGTCCCAAGAAGTCACTATAGGCCGTTTTGGGAGAGAGTGTGTTTAGGAGTGACACGTCATACGATGAAGAATAAAACAGTCTGGACTGAGGCACTCCTTTGGAAATCACATTTTTATAAAACAAAATAATAATAAAACAAATAAACTCCTAGGAATTAGGGTTGGGACCCAAAACCAGAGGAACTGCAGGAACCGCGAATCCAACATCGAGGAACCGGAATCCGTTCACATTTGGAACAGTTTCCGGAACATGTTTTATCATGTCAGTTTGTCAGAGCTGGTATGTGGACTTCACGTCTGCTACACAATTACAATACCGGGGGTTCTCAAACCTTATCAATTCAAGGACCACCATAACTTTGAGGCTGTACAAATGGAACCAAATGGACCCGTTATAGCATCCATTTGGTTTCATGTGTACACTCTCAGAGTTACGCACCTGTAAGGGTCCATTTGGAACCCCCTATAGGAATCGTTAAGGAACCGGAATCGTTAAAATTCTAAAGGATCCCAACCCTACCAGGAATGTGGTTCCAAAAAGAATGAGCAAAAAAAGTATTTTTTTGTTTTTGCTGTTTAGACTTGTTAAAACCAATCTTATTCCAATTTACTGTAGATAAGCCCAAAAATCTGATTTGGGCTGCCGGTGTGAACATAGCCGAAGAGACAGAAAGCAGTCAGTAGGACATGTATGAAAGTATGAAAAGAAAAACAAATCCACAAATCTCATCAGTGCTCGATTAGGAACGACATTTTGTTCCCCAGTGCATGAAATCCTGCTATAAACAACAACAAACAATAATAATTACAGAGAAATTAAGATTCGATTTATTTTGTGTCATGAGAATGTATCCCAGAAAAGGTGTAATAGAAAATGATATGCCTCGTGTGCCCTTGCAACTAATCTACAAATGTTTCTGAAGGATTGAGAAAGAGCAGACAGTAATCAATTATGATACAATAGTTAATTGCTTAGCAGTTATTTCTGCGCTAATCAGAAAAGTAAAAGTGGATGCTAAGTGTTTTTTTGTATTGCGGGTGTTTTTATACTATATAATTCTCAGTCATATTTATATTATAATAGCATCGTCAATGGCAACACAAAAGTTCACTGATTATCTCTGTTGCCGCGATGGAATACAGAGGTAACTCGATATTACTTTTTTAGTTTTTATAATTTGAAATAAAGGGGAAAACTCATTAATAATACTATAATGCATAGCTGAAGTGTGACTCTAAAATACACTCAACACTCAAACATAAAACATAAATCACTTTTAAACCCTGCTGTACCATCCACTTGAATCCATCGTCACCGTCGGGCTTAAACCTTGTATCTCCACGTGTGTATAATTTGTTTTGAATTTTCTTGTCATAAATGAACGGCTACGTTATACTTCGTCGTATGACCGTGTCAAGCAAAAGTAGAGTAAAAAGCCAAATCTACAACCTGCAATGAGCAGGAATGCTATTCTTTGCCTTTGTGGAAAAAAAGTTTGCCTATTATGACATAATCAAAATAGGGACGGCAAGTTGAAAGTGCTGACATATGTGTGTGCATTCAATACATTGAACCAATGAAAAGTACTAACAAGGGTGTGTGACTACCGTATATCGTCTGTCGGGTGGAAAACTCATATGTCCAAAACTGTGACTTTTTAGGATTCCAATTAAAAAATAGTAGCACACGCTTAAAATGCTTTGAGCTGCCTTTCAAGCTTGTAAATGTTCTACCGTTGCTGATGCTTTTGTGTGACGCTGTAGTATGATCAAGTATGGCGTTCATTTACAAAAAAACACAAAAGTTACACAATATAATACCTGCATTGGATCCATTGGAACACATGTCCTTTTTTTTAAGAACATACAAGTTTTCCGTCCATGGTGTCTGGTTATGAGAGATTTACATGAACAAGGCCCTATAATGCTACAATTCTTTCCCCCCATAATTACAAAATAAATTATCATCGGAGCAATTTAGTCCCCATTGGTGATGACAGAAGAACTGTTATTATGTTATGTTATTATAATTCTTTAATTGATCTATATTCAAATAGTCATTGCCTATCATCTATCGAACATGTTTGACAGGCTAACTGGCTGACTGCACCCTATAAGGCAAACATTTTCACCCCAAATGTATGTACTTGGCCCCCATCAGAAAAGATTTGGTGCCAGACAGAGACCCCAACGAGTTAGTTATTGGTTAGTTATTATTGGTTAGTTATTGGTACCAGCACTTCAAAACACTCCTTGGTAACCCGCCTGCAACCGAGGATGAGGATGATCCCATAGCCCCTGTCTTCCATGACCTTCCCATTCCAGATGGACCATTCACCATGGATGAGTACCAGAGGGCCAATGCTACGATCAAGTGTGGCAAGAGCTGTGGGGAGGATGGAGTGACACCAGAGGTTTTGAAGTATGTGCCCATAGACAAGGTGGTTCTAGATTTTATCAACAAAGCATACATGTCTGCAGTTAGAATATCGAGATAAGAGGTTTCTGCCCGACAGCAACATTATTATACATACATCTCGCTCTTTCTTGTGTTCAAATATAAAAAAATGTATTCAGCTTGCATTTTGTCTGAGCGGGAAGAAGGCACTGAGCTGGGAGCAGGTTATTTCCATGCGTGTGTGCGTGTGTGTGTATGCGTTTTAATGATCAATCAATCGATTGTATTTCGGTTGGCATCAATGGAAATAGAGTAGTAACCTTGTATATTTTGAAAAATCTTATTTCTTCTAATCGGTTTTATTTTTTTTAGATGGGGGTCCGCAGAGAAATACATGGGAGTCCTTGACATAGAAGATGTTTGAAATGTGCTTAAAGGTGCTATTTAGCCCCTTTGTCAAATGGTACTATACTGTAGGCCTAGCCTGGAAACCAGACATATCTGTCACAGGAAGGGGCGCCCGCTGGCCTAGTGGTCCAGGCGCATGCCACATACTGTATAGGCTCTGGCCTGACAGTGCATCGCGTGTTCGAGTCCCGTTCAGGACGACCTTTGCTGCATGTCTCTCCCTTTCTCTCTCTCCCTCTTTCCTGTCAGTCTTCACTTGAAACTATCAATACAGGCAGAAAAGCCAAACAAATCTTTAAAAAAAATATATATATATATCTGCCACAGGAAAAAAAAATCCTGGGGAGATTGGTCTGGCACTCCTCAGTTTGAATTACATTTCGCTCACCCCAGAGTTGTGGGTGACCAATCAGAGCTCACTATTCAAAGTGAGACTTTTTTGCTGTGACGTTGGAATTTGTTTGTAACTGTCCTTTGGAAATAAGTTGAGAGAGAGCAAGTGCATTTTCCGGGATGAGCTGCGGAACGCCCGCGGCAGTCGGTAGTGTTTCACGCGGCAGGACACTCTAACCCAAACCCTTAACCTAACCCTAACCCTTAACCTAGCCCTAAACCTAACCCTTAACCTAACCCTAACTGCAAGCACGGCGCAACGCATGTCGGACCAACGCACTGCCGTGGAAGCAAGCGCCGCCGCGGTTGTTAGTGGCAGTTACCGCCAGTTACCGACAACTCCCGTGCAAATGGCAAGTCTATTCAATTCTGACAAGCTTGTGTCTAAACCAACAGTGTTTCATTATAGTGGTAATCATTGGTATTAGTCGTATTAGTCTCTTAACCTTCAAAATAACGGATCTGCCCATCCTCAACGGAATATAAATAAACAACGTTAATATCACTTGATGCATGTTTAGCATTAGCGCCATAAATGAATGACTTTACCCTTTGCATTAACAGTTTGACTGCGGAATTAATTCATCGCAATGCCCCGTTGACTGCCTAGATTTCACTAACCTTTGAAGAACCATGCACCAATCGTTGCTTTTCATGAATATCTGCTTTAAAATGGTGTAATCGCTTGTCATAGTGTTGAAAAATAATCCAAAGTGGCGATCAACAACAACAGAGCAGAGGAGGAACGCGCCCGATGCACGCCACCGCCGCCATTGGAATGCATTGGGCCTCAATTTCCCAGAACCCTTTGCATGCCAGTGCGACTGAATTATTTGCGGTGACCTCATCCGAACGCGTCACCTATGCCACTCTGATGGAAACCCTGCAAGTCTTAAAACTTATTAAAAACGCAAATTAAACAATGAAAACGTAACTCGTGTAACTCGTTATTGGGAGGGAAGCTGTTCTA
>NC_136792.1:35257706-35267706 GCF_951216825.1 Electrona antarctica | reverse complement strand
TGTGTGTGTGTGTGTGTGTGTGTGTGTGTGTGTGTGTGTGTGTGTGTGTGTGTGATAATCAAACCAATTAATTCTGGTTTTACTGGTCTTACTTTGTTTATAAATCCAGACTCAAATTAGTATTGCCACCACCACCAATAAGAGCAGCTATGAGCTATCTCAGCCTCTGCACACAACATTCACTGGAGCAGTGGAACTGGAACCCCCATGTTGTATTGGTTGTATAGCCTACTTGTGTTGTTGTTTGCTATAACAATATGTATTGATAGGCCTACATAGCATCATCAAAATCACCACCAGTCCCCCCTGGTATTATTATCACTAACAGTACTGAAATGAATGCATGAATGGCCTGGAAGTGGGAGCCCTTTTTTATTTTTTTATTTTTGAGTGGTGCAACTACTCCTATAGACAGCTATGTGTGTCCCTGGCTGGCTGGCTGTGTCCCTGGGTCTGGATGTTCCAGGGACCCCCACACGGTAACTCTGTCATTTCTTGACCGTTTTGGACGTGGGGCGGATCAGGGGCTGGCACCCTGAGCGTGTTCCTGTGGGTCTGGAAGTTCCGGGGACCCCCACATGGGTGTGATTTTTTCTTTTCTTTTTTTGTAACGAAAAAGTTACTTTTAAACAGTAACTCATTACTTTTTGGTGTAAGTAATCAGTATACCGTAACTAAGTTACTGAAATTATGTAACTATAGTAACTCTAACTAGTTACTTTTTAAAAGTAACTGTCCCAACACTGCATTTAGGGGGCACATGGCACTCGTCTAACCAATCGGCAGTCGGGCGGACGGCACAGTCGGCCAATCACAAGCGCGGGGGGTGCAGGAGGAGATGGGAGGAGTTGTCCGCGCTCTCTGCCGACAACATAGTTTCACACATGTATTATGTCATATACTAGAAAAACACACGCACGCACGCGCGCGCACGCACGCACGCACGCACGCACGCACGCACGCACGCACGCACGCACGCACGCACGCACGCACGCACGCACACACACACACACACACACACACACACACACACACACACACACACACACACACTGTCACACAGTATAGTTTTTATAGGTTATGAAATAAACTGTCTCCTTTCCTGCCTTTTCCCTCCCTACATAACGCTGCACGCACCTTCAATTGCCTGCCTGCCTGCCTGCTTGCCTGTCTCTCCTTTGCTCGCTCGTTTGCATAACAATGCAGCACTTGCTGGTGAGTGCTTAATGGCCTGAAGTGGACAATGTCCCTTTAACACTCTCTCACGCACGCACGCACGCACGCACACACACACACACACACGCGCGCGCGCGCGCACACAAATGTGCATGCACACACACACACACACACACACACACACACACACACACACACACACACACACACACACACACACACACACACACACACACACACACACACACACACACACACACACACACACACACACACACAAACACACACACACACACACACACACACACACACACACACACACACACACACACACACACACACACACACACACACACACAGAGAGAGGCAGAGCAGGCAGTTGCCTGCTCTGCCTATAGGAAGGGCACACCCCTCTGACTGAACTGACATGGGGGGTTGCCGGGAAAAATCCTGCCTAGGGCACCAAATTGCTCAGGGCCGGCACTGCATGTAGAGTGTGAGCTCCCCAACTTGCCCCAAGCCCCACAAACTGCACAATACTTCATCATCATCAGTAGCATCATGACTGGTGCTATATATAGCAGCAGCCCTAGTACCAATAGCAGCAGCCTCACTTGTAGTCGAACCTATAGTTGCAGCCTCAGAACCAACCTCTCAGTGTCATTAGCCAACACATCTGCTACATGAGCTGTCATTTCAGTTGGCATTATCAAACCAATCATTGTTGCCTGGAGAACTATCTACTGTACAAACTCATTCATCATCAGCAGCATATTTTTGTCTTTGTGACAAAATGTAGCCTAAATATATATATATATATTTGCAGACAATGCTGTTGAGTTGACCACGTTGTTACATGGTCCACATAATTACCATGACCACATAACATTTGTGCAAGAATGCCAATATGCTATATTAATATTAGAACTTTTTAAAGAGACAGAATCATTTACGACAATGCAAGTATGCAACCAAAGTAACTGAAAACTTTCATGTTACTATTAGCATTGCAATTTACTCACAGAGTGCTGAAATCGTGAAATGGTCCAAATGTAACGACACTTTTGTTGGTTATAGAGCAGGGTAACTAATTTTTTTGCGCCAAGGTCTTGTTTATATTATATTCCTAATGTCCAGGCTGTATGTTGATATTTTTACGCAAAACATGCATGTTGACGGCCCGGATTTGAGACGAGGGAGCCTCCGACGGGCGGGCGTCGCTCCCCCCTCTGTCAGTGACGGGAGAATGAAACGACACCCGGCCGTCAGAATGAGTGGGCGTTTGGGAGGAGGAAGCAACGGCCGGCTGTCGGAGGCCCCCTCAAACCAACTGTCTTCTGTCTACTTCTACTATTGGGGGAACAATCATAGCTGCTACGGAACGGGCTGCAATTTCTTTTCGGGAGCAACTCGTCTGGGCCTCTACCTCTCGTGGCTCTACGCAGTTATGTAGCTTGCGTAGCACTAATAACCGCCCCTGGCGACATACTGTAGCACAACAGACAGAGATGAGCTGCAGTGCCTGGCCAGGACGTTCTATTTGTGGTCATGGACCACTGGACAGTGGTACGAGTCTGACCTACTTGCAATAGCTATGAACGCACGCACGCACGCACGCACGCACGCACGCACGCACGCACGCACGCACGCACGCACACACACACACACACACACACACACACACACACACACATACACACACACACACACACACACACATTCCCTCTCTCTGATGGAACAAGTGGATACAGCACAGTACATTGAACACAGTAATCAATGGGCAGGGGACAGAATGGGACCGCGGTCACAACTTGGATTCACATTACAAGCACACGGTGCATGATGTATGTGGGACCATTCTCACTCCCAAGCGGGTGACGACAGTCACGACAGGCCGTTTGGGGAGTGAGAGTGTGTTGGTGTGATGACAACATGCAGTAGTACGCAGGATAAGGGTTTGAGAAATAGCCCTATCTTGGGCGTGTCTTACCCTTTATCCCCTAAATATCTTTGCCATATTTTATTATCTTGAAAAACATTTTAAAATCGTTCAACTAGCCGATCTCCACCGACACGTTGTGAGCTTGTAGATCGGCTATTTGAACTATTTTAAAATGTTTTTCAAAATAGTAAAAAATGGCAAATAAGTTTAGGGATAAGACATGGGGTGGGGTGGCGCAAGATAGCACCAGTGGTTCTCAATCATTGTGCCCTGTGTACTTGGCCCGCAGACCCCCGTTTGAAAGGATTTTGTGGCAGCCATGTGGACCCCCCAATATAAGGATTTGTGTTTGTGTTTATATTTTCACATTTTTTTTTAAATGTTCATAACATTTTCATGATTTTCAAAGATTTGAGTTGCATGGCGACGTGTTGTGAGCTTATATAGTGTATACTATATAGCCGAAGTATAAAATAGGGTTAAACAGTTCCTCATTTTGCAAGGACACTTTGACCGGACCCATGAGAACCACGGCTTAAGACTCACCTTCACTTCACGGAGAGGATAAGGAACAGTGACAATGACAAAGCACCTCATAATGTTACACCTCTGTTGTTCTGCTTTAAGATGATACACACACGCACACACGCACGCACACACGCACGCACGCACGCACGCACGCACGCACGCACGCACGCACGCATACACACTGTGTTGCTGTTCTGTGACTTATTGCTCTGTTTATTGTTCTGTACTTTTTGGCGAAACTCGCAAAGGGAAAGTGAGTGAATACAGTCAGTAAGAGCAAGGGAATGGACAGAGAGGATGAAGAGAGAGAGAGAGAGAGAGAGAGAGAGAGAGAGCGAGAGAGAGAGAGAGAGAGAGAGAGAGAGAGAGAGAGGAGGAGGGGAGGGAGGATGGTAGCGGTTCTAATTGATCATGAGTTGCCGTTGGCATTGAGAAGAGATGACGGTCCACAAGGAACTTGGAGCACTGCACACGCGCACGCACGCGCGCACGCACGCACGCACGCACGCACACACGCACACACGCACGCACACACAGTCACACACACACACACACACTAGAGGCTGCAGTGCAGTGGGGTTGAAGATATTTAATAGCAAAAAATGTCAATTACAACACTGTGTTCTAACCGTCGCTATGGAAACTACACAGCTGTTGTTCTGCCGCCGTGACTGATACACACTGGTAGAATTATAATATACCTTTATATTGCTTTTGTGTTTGTTAACCTTTTTGTCCTTGATGATCAGGGGTGGACTGGCTACAGGACGTACCGGGCATATTCCCGGTGGGCCGCGACCATAGGGGGCCGCTTAGTTATGATAGTTATGATATGAAAGAAAAAAAACCATTTATGTTTTATTTTTTGACAGGCAGGCATGCCAATAGGCAGCAGGCCACCGGGAAAGGTCCCGGTGGTCCCGCGGACCAGTTCGGGCCTGCTGCCATTCTGCCAGTGCCATCATGATAATTTCACTGTACCTGTATCAGACAAATAAACCCTCTTCTATCTTGAATCCTTTTGCCAGCATCATTCTTGTGAGAGCAACAAAGGGTAGTGTAGTTGTCTGTTGGTTTGTATCATTTATGTTGTTCTGTAAAAGTGGTGGTATTAGGGCTTGTTTGTTTGTGTGTGCTTCGACGGAGCGGGCGATAGAGTTTCTACTATCGGCGTGCTGGTTGTGGTGGGCCGGTCTGGGCTAAATTCGTGCGAAAATGACCAGGACGAATTTTTGTCTGTTGATAATGATAATGTTCTGACACTTTGCATATTACAAGAGTCGACGTGCCCTGCATGCGTCAGACTTGCTGTTGTTTTGGGGACATCGTGGTCCGTATGAGTGTAACATGCTGCGTTCACATTGGCAGCTCCAAAACGTCTGTCTCGGTGGAAACCTCATATGTCCAAAACTGTTGCTTTTCAGGAGTAAAATGCAACAAGCAAAAGTAGCTGATCTGCTACTTGTGATGCTTTTGTGTGACGCTGCACGGTATGATCAAGAAGGACATTAGTTTATGAAAACAACAATAAAGGTTAGACTATGGAGATAAGAGGTTTCTGCCCGACCAGCAGCTCTGGTCTACAGCGTTAGAAGGAGTTAATGCTATGGTACTTTCGACCCCCTTTAGTAAAAATCACACTTGTGTGAAGTGAGCAGCGCTCTTATCATCATACATCATCATCCATCACATTCCGTGCTCAGCCAATCAGCACATTCCGTGCTCATACCGACACACATACACACAAAGCTGTGCATATGTGCTTTCGCTACTCACCATAACAATGGCTGTTTTCAGATGTTGAAAGCCTACTTTCCTTAGTGGTGCCCCCCACCTCACGTCCACAACACACTAATAATCATGTTTAACTCTAATTACAACCTCGTGTCTAATCCTAAACTTAACCTGAATCTTTTTTTTTAATATATATATTTACATATCTCTAAAACTCAACTTTTTCTTTTGTGAGGAAAACGGTCCTCGCAATGTCTATACTTCTCATAATTCTACTACATTCATTTGTGGGGGTCCTCACAAGTCTAGTAATATAAACACACAGGACCTGGTGTGTCTCTACGCTGCCCTGACATTATGCTAACACAACCATTATTATCGCTGTCAGCCACCGAACATGAGGACATCTGATAACCCTGAGCTGATCTAAAACACTCCACACTGCAGTTCAGTATAATCCCCCCCCCCCCCCCCCAATAAAGAAATAAAGACATATAAAAATGGGGGAAAGCTAAAATAACACATTAGCCTGATTACAGCAGCGCAGCATATCACATTAGCTGGATCCATGGGGAGTGGCGCTAACAGAAGCACTATAAGGGCACAAAGGTGAACCGTGTTCCAGCTAATTGGTCCCATCTTGTTAAAGGCAATTAAGACACGTAAAGGAAGGGTGTGAATGAACTAAGTAGGAAGGAAACGAGGAAAGGAAATAAAACGAGGAATGGACACATGAACTGTTCCATTAAGCAGCAGACGCATGTGAACATAATGTAACGTCTGGGAATCGAACCATGCAGGGTCTCCCCGCGTGTGGAAAGCCAACATGTCTTCCAAAAGCCTAAATTGTCATTGTCAATGTCGGGCATAAACCTCTTATCTCCATATTTGAACTTTTAGTGTTTAGTTTTAGTATTTATTATTTTATTAGATTGTTTCGTAGATGAATGCCCTACCCGATCACACTACAGTGTCACACAATAGCATCAAAAGTAGCAGATCTACAAGCTCGAAACACTGCTACTTTTGCTTTGTTTTTTAGTTGAACACCCCCTCCCTCCGCGCGCATCTGAAAACATTTGTGCCAGGGACCCACCAACAAAATCTGTGTTTTAAAATATTCCTGACAATGTGTTGATCACAATCGTGAGCCTGTGGATCTGCTGAGTTACAAATAGGGTTGGGATTCGGAACCGGGTCCATTTCAGACCCGGTTCCGACATTGCGGATCCGGAGCCGGTTCCATCGTTTTTTTATTAACGGTTCCCCAAACGGATCTCATCAGTCGTCATTTAGCTCCGCTGTGTCTGTGCATGCATGCAAGCAGAGCCAAGTTACTGGGGTGACGTCACCCAACCTACAAGAGTGAGTTAGTGGGGTCGGGGAGGATACGCCCACTATTCTGTGCATTCAGCGACCGCCGCGGAGCGACTGGGACCTATCTATGACTGGGACAGTATGTTGAAGAGATCTCCAAAGTGTGGTTAACAGAGAGGGAAATTACTCTGAGGCTGAGCACGCAAGTGCAATAAATGCGATGCTATAGTTCCCTGGCTGCAAAGGTTGTTGCAACTTGTACCAGTTGCAGTTTTGCACCACGTCCACATTGAGGAAACATCTCAAAATCAATATGCCTACACGAGTCCACAACTCACGAGAATAATCTATAGGCACATCGCGTTTGTGAGCCATGCGGAAAGCCGTGCCCGCTCTCCCCGCAACTCCACCACAGCTAGCCGGCGGGGGACGAGGATGATGCAAGGCTCGTTCACTTTCCCCAGGCTAGTAACGTAATAGAAAATAAAAACTACTGTCGTCTACAGAGCTTTTCATTAGGCCGCGGCGTATTGTACAACTGTTGTTAATGGTGTTAATTTAGAACGCCAATGACTCGACGTCTTTCTGTCTGATATTTTATGAATCACGTTAACTATAGTATAGAGCCAAATCAATTTGTCTGCACTTATAAGCAACTCAACTGCTTTTGATTTGGTTCTAAATTAATCGCGTGGCTGTTGAGAGCCCAGCGTTTAGGTGCATACCTCCATAGATTGATTACTTTATGAACAGTTTGCAGAAAAAAAGCACAGGAACGTAGCCTACAGTTCAATACAAGGTCTGCTAAAACGATTTTATAATCCAAGAAAGCACTATGGCTTGTTTCCATTAGGGTAAGGGGTCCTTCATATTAAATTAATCTGAACATTAAAGACAACATTTGTCACCACAACAATATCATTATTGCAATGTGTACTGTAGGCTATATTTAATACAGTACAAATTGCAATATACAGTACAAATTGCAACAATGATATTGTTGTGGTTTCTAGCTGGTGGTGGTGGTGGTGAAGTTTAAATAATAGTGCCACACTACCACCTCATAATTGTAAAGTGTATTTTCAATAATTGAATTAATGAATGTGTGTTTATTATGTACTTGGTTAGGTTAGTTATAATATAAGCATAATCTATGTCAGAAAAAAAGGGGAAAAAATAATATTAGGATCCGTTAAGGGAACCGTTAGGAACCGGAACCGTTAAGAGGGATCCGGGAAGGATCCGGAACCGTTAAAATCCTAACGAATCCCAACCCTAGTTACAAATAGTCGATCTAGGGTTCAAGTGGTTAGACTGAAGCAAGCCCAAAAACTACACTTTAGAAACAAGCAATAATAAAGCAACGAGCAACATTTGTAGGCAACACTGGTGCAGGGATAGCAATTCACATTCAAAATATGTATATATAGTTGAAAGGTCTGCAACCCCCAAGAGCTCTCAATGGGCGGCCAATGATGGAGCAGCGCTAATGGAATATTTTCCATTATATTTCACATGATGGAAAATATAATGGAATGGAAGTACTCACCATCTAGTAGAAGTAGAAGTAGCTATCAATACCATAATATAGGCATTTTCTTATGGTTTTTCTGATGGTTTTGGGGCCATTGGCACAAGCCACATTCAACTGCTCATAACTATGGAATGGATTATTGCAGGGGCACCGTTTTTTCCCCTCGACTCTACAAGACTCTACTGTGTCTATCAAAGCAGTCGGCAGGTGGGTCGTTTTCCTCTAAGACTCTACTGTGTTTATCAAAGGAGTCGGCGGTTTTAAAGAATAATAGTGATGTTTCAAAGGTTAGTGAAAACACCCAGAATGCCTAGTAAGGGCAGCTACAGTATATACGGTAGACGATGTTTTAACTCTGGCAGTCAGTGAGTTAAACGGTCGGTGCCAAATTTTGCACACACACTCCTTGGATGCCAACGATGAACCGCTGCCGCACATTTTCCAGAACGGCCTGTTATAGCGCCACCAGGAGGCCGACTTTTGAAAAACACATTTTTTTTATATTACTCCTCCAGATTCTGTCCAAAAATCCCGCAAATCGTTACACACTATCTCTATAGTCATGTGTTCAAGACGGATCTGTCCGATATTTCATATTCTATCCTAATTGGCTAACATTGGCTTTCAAAGTTTGCAGGATTGGCCCATTTTGAACAAAAAGCCTCAAATCATGAACGCAGCGTGCAATTTACGTGAAATCTTTCACAGACTTTCCTATAGGCTGAGGAATATATCCCACCCTTTTCACATTGGCCTGTTATAGCGCCACCAACAGGTAGATTTTAGCAAAACACATTTTTGGAACAAAATGCCTCAAATCATACAATTGCCATCCAAGGCGTAAGAAGAAATGGCACCCTTTTCACATTATAGCGCCAACAGGAGGCCACAACCTGACCTGCCCTGGTGGAGACCTGTGTCCCGAGGGGAACTTTATCTAGTTTTCATCTCATCGCAATTGAAATATTAACGATTCTGGCAAAAAACATTGTGAGTTAATGCTAACATAAGCTGTTTCTTACAATGGCAATACAATACATTCATATTAATTAATTCTTTCTGTGCCACGCTAGGTGGCAGCAGAGTGTAGCTAAGCCTTGCCAGGGGGAAACAAATAATTAAATGTGGCCCTCTGGGGTGAGTGTGGAAATATAGTGGCCCTCTCCATCATCAAAGTTGCCCACCCCTGCTGTAACATACAGTATTGGACACGCTCCAGTGACTGGCTCACACTAAACGTCCCCACAGTAAACACTGAACTGGGAAACTGTGTCCCAAGTGCCCCAACCACTTGGAATGACCCAGGGTCAATTGCACTGCCTGCTCTCCCTCTGCCAACCTATGAGAGCCCTGAACTGAGCTTGTGCTTCCTTCAATGCATGAGTGAGCAAGCCACTTCTTATCACCTGACAGGGGGGAGTTTCCCCGTTTGCACAGGAACACGTTATTCCAACCAGTTCCTTTTCCCTTCATCAGGTGCCCCAGCGGACCAGGGGGGGCAGTATAGAGACCAGGAGGTTTTGTGTGAGGGTACGTGGTATGTACCCTAGGGGACACGGAGAGAACATGCAAACTACACACAGAAAGGCCCTTTCACCAACCCCACCTAGGGTATGGGGGCTGATGACGTGGAGGAGAGAACACGCCCACAGTATCCCCGGCAGGAATTGAACCTGGGACCTTCTATTTGTGAGGCAACAGCTCTACCGACTGTAGATCATCATCATCATCATCATCATCATCATCATCATCATCATCATCATGCTTCT
>NC_136792.1:35245206-35252706 GCF_951216825.1 Electrona antarctica | reverse complement strand
CCTCCAGCTTGTCCACCCGTGGGGAGCCCAGGAATATCAGGGAGCAGGACTCTGGGACGTGGAGCATCTGGCCCTTCAGCTCCATCACCTGGACAGGGGGTGGTTCATTCAGACAGAAAAGTTGCAATTTCGTTTTAGTCATAGTCTTTTTTAATGCAATTCCATTTAATTTTAGTCATCTGATATGTTTTAGTTTTAATCTAGTTTTAGCTGAGGGAATATCATAATATTTTAGGCGACTACATCTACGGTTGATTAAGTAGACTAAAATGTATTTGTGTCAGGCCTTGATGGCGTCGTAATGCCTGATTTAGAGATACTCACAATGTGAGTGTAGGCATAAAAGGACTTGTCTTTTGGTTCTACTGGATCTCCTCTCCACTAGTCCCTTCCTAACAACTTTGTATTTGTTGGCAAAATTGTCATTATATTTAGTCATAGATGTAGTCATTATAACTTAGTTTATATTTAATAAAAGGTACTCAACGCACATTTTTCGTCATAGTTTTAGTCAATGAAATTAACACTGACGCCATATAGGAATATATGAATCATCGCTGTAGTGTGCAAACCTTGTATGGCTAAAAACTCTTGCTTTTCAGGATTAAAATAAATAAATTGGTGATCTACAAGCTCAAGACGTGACATGTTTTTAATCATTGTGAAAATAATATTACCCAAAATCTTGTCCCTGACACAAAATGTTCTCTGATGGGGAGTCCCTGATACAAAATATCAGATGGGAGGGTCCGTGGACACATTTGGAGTTCCTTGACATGAGAATGTTTGAGAACCACTGTTGTTATAGTGAACGGAGAGTGAATCAGGGCATTTCCCATAAATGACCCCCGGACACAAATCAAAGTGTGGCAGCTGTCTGCCTTTTGACGATGACAACACAACACTGCTCAATGTTCAAAGCTCACTTAACCTCGTTCCCACGCTTGTCTCATCTCAAAAAGGACACAAGGTCCCACATGTTTCCCATCCTTTTTCGTTCCCTCCATTGGCTGCCAGTTGCTGTCCTAAACACTGATGTTGGCCTACAAAGAAACCAAAGGCAAAGCCAACAAAGGCATGGCACCCCCGGTGCTTCAATGTCTGATCCTTCAAAGTCTGATCCACAAGATCAGCTAACACAGGGATGCTGTCTGAACATAATGTTAGATAACATGCATGTGTGTGTGTGTGTGTGTGTGTGTGTGTGTGTGTGTGTGTGTGTGTGTGTGTGTGTGTGTGTGTGTGTGTGTGCGCGTGCGTGCGTGCGTGCGTGCGTGCGTGCGTGCGTGCGTGCGTGCGTGCGTGCGTGCGTGCGTGCGTGCCTCACTTCGAGAAAGATAGAGAGGAGAGCGAAAAAATAAAGAGAGAGACAGAAACAGAATCATATTATGTAAATGTTTAATTAGTTGTTCTTGTTCTCACGGCACTAAAATCCCTTTAAGCTAAACTGCAAACTGATAAAATGGGGAGGAGGTAGTAGGTACCACATTGCAGTTGTACACAGTGTCCATTTGTACAATTAAGCTTGAAGATAGGATAAATCTAGATACTCTTTTTAGCGCTTGGGTGGTAAAGCCAGATGCTTTGTCGAGCATCTATACCACACATGGGCAACATACTCTGCCCTTTGACCATCTCATTCCGGCCTGAATCTGACTCTTTGCCTTTACTGTAAAGAAAATAAAAGTACAGGGATATACTACTAGCATTAGCCTGGCTCCAGCCCTTAATCGCTACCATTACAGAATATGTCCTGGCGATTCAGGTCTAGTGACGCTGCCTCCGGCGGCGTCAGTCTCTATCGAAAATCTGATTGCAGCAGCGGCCCTGTCACTCGACAGCGTCAAACAACAAACATGGCTGCCCCCACTGCGGTGACTCGCGACCGTATCAATCTGGCTATTAAATCGACCTATGATAAATAGTTTCTTCAGAAACGACAGGTTTTATAAACATCATCATACGACATATTGTACCGCTTTTGTTTACATGCTAGTAGCGCTCGTTGGCTGTGTTTGTTTGGTTAGCAACCGGGTTAGCCATAGCCAGATTGATTGGTATGAACCAATTCAGTCTGAATAATGAAATGAAAAGGCAGTGGCAGGCTAACCTAGCATAACTTAAACAAAAAAACACACAACAATAACTTGTAACAATAAAGAAAGGCCATGCACCCACCCCTACGCTCTCATGGCTGTATACACTGAACCACATTGTTAACACATGGCAACTCTAATGTAACTGGCAAACATTGACAAACAGAGGACTGGTGTGGTTGGAGGCTGGCCCGGAGGAAGACAGCAGATGACTGTGGGGACAGCCAGTACTGACACTTAGGCCTATATAACTGCTACCATTGTACAATTTACAATGTAGGCATTCAGCACAGTGATTCTTTGATTTCAATGACCCCCACTTTTAGAGTTACAGATCCATAAGGGTCTGTTACTATTATAGTCATTTAGCTGACGAAAAACAAATCTAAGTAACAAAAACAAGTGTTCATTGCCAACATAAGACTGCAGAGTAAACACTTAGCATCTATCGAACATAGGTGACTAGAACTAGACATTACGAGGAGAGCTGAGTGCTATAGGGGTGAGGTGACAGGAAACAAAGCGATTTACATAGGTTGTGCATTACATTCACCCATTCACACGCACATTCACATACACCGATGGCGGAGTAAACCATGCCAGGCACCAACCAGCACATCAGGAGCAATTAGGGGTTCAGCGTCTTGCTCAAGGACACTTCGACATTAACTCCGGGGGAGCCGCGGATCGAACTGGGAACCTCACGGTTCCCATACGGCCGCTCTACCAGTAGCCTGAAAGAGACCTATGGTTTTCTGGGCATAGAGGGGCGGACCATCTCCCGGCTGAGACAGCCAGGGACTTCCTATTGGTTCACCAACCTATGAAAAAACAGTTTTTGCTGGGCTCGGTATTAGGCAAAACATGGCGCCTAATACCGAGCCCAGCAAAAACTGTTTCCAGTGTTTTCCATCTCCACAATGCTAAAGCTGCCAGAGAACTGGACATCTACCTGAGCGGACTCAAACTAAAACATGCACCCTATCCAACCTATCTTGGTGTGACCCTCGACAGAACTCTGTCCTTCAAGGAACACCTAAAAGGGACAGCAGCTAAGGTGAAGTCCAGGAACAATCTGCTCTGTAAACTTGCTGGTGCAAAATGGGGGGCGGCAGCCTCCACCCTGCGCACCTCAGCACTGGCCCTGTCATACTCTGCAGCAGAATATTGTGCCCCTGTCTGGTCTAGGTCATCACACACACACCAAGTGGACACCCAGCTCAACACCACCATGAGAACCATAACCGGGACTATTCGCTCCACACCACTCCCCTGGCTCCCAGTATTATCAAACATAGCCCCCCCCACATATCCGGCGAGCAGCAGTCTCTCAAAGGATGCTTCAAAAGGTCAAAGACTCTCCCCACCTACCAATCCATGCAGACATATTTAACCCACCCACTGCTCGACTCCCATCTAGACGACCAATTTGGAAGAACCCCCCATCAGCTGACTTCACCATCCAATCAGCTTGGAAAAGGGAATGGGAGTCCAATGAGGTCTCAAACAAACACCTGGTGTCAGACCCCAACCAACAGGTCCCTGGCACCACCCTCCCAAGGAGACAGTGGTCTACGTTGAATAGGTTCAGGACTGGACATGGCCCCTGCTTGGCCAGCCTTCACAAGTGGGGCAGTAGCCCAAGCCCACTGTGTGCGTGTGGTGAGGAGCAAACTATGAAGCACATCATAGAAGTTTGCCCTCTCCAAAGACTGGAAGGAGGATTAATCACCCTCCATACAGCAGACCAGGAGGCAACCGATTGGCTAAAGGACTTTGCATTCGCTAAATAAATAAATACCAACCTATGTGCCCGCCTCCCCACCCTGCCACCCCCTTCTGCTCCCGACTCCACACAGCGGAGAACACTGACACCACATTTGGAGTGATGCCCCTCTGCACTCTTATTGGTTAGCTAAAATACAAGGTTCACTATGCTCATATGTCAGTTCTCATGCATGTCTTGCCCAGGATTCTTTTTCGCCTTTGAAAACAAAACGCCTGCAGTCTCTGAGGCTACTCTACCGGCCACTCTTGAGTCCATTACAGAGCACAGTAGGAAGAGTCCATAACTAGTGCAGGTACAGAGTGAACTGACAGTACACACACTGACAGTGTGACAGGTTTTGGATACGACTGTAGAATTATAAAATATATTCATACAGTAGTAGAGGTGATGCGATGTTCAGCACATTGGATTCAGAGACAGTTGACTGGCTGGCTGATGTTTTGATGAAGCTGTCATATAGTTCTCAAAGTGGGGTCCGGGGACCCCCAGAGCTGGGGTGCCAGAGGGGGTCCAGAGCAAAATGAGTAAACATATAGCATAAAAATCAGTTTACAGCTAACCACTGTGATCCTTATTTGAAAATATTACATTTTGGAATATCTTTGAATCATTTCAACACAAATCTAGTATGACATCTTTTCACATGGGGTTTTCCGAGTACACAGTCTCTTCGCCAAAAGTAGCATATCTACAAACTTGTATTGTGTTGCTTGAAGATATGTTATTTTTGGTGAATGTTCCTCCCAGAATAGGGATGCTGGGGTTTAAGTGGTACATTGCCCAGTATAAAAAACTATTTTCAGTCCTGATGGAAACCAATATGTGACCAGGTCTAGCAAAATGGTCCTCATCTCGCCTATAATGAAAAGGCAGAAAATCTAAAATAAACTTGATTTTTTTTTGTGTGATTTTCGTTTTTTTTTTCATATTAATACAGCTTGAATGTTGAAGAATATTTTCATTCCAACAGATTATTGATTTGGGCAAATTAAATGTATACATTTATAAGTCAAAGTAGGCTAGCCAGCTCTAGGTGTTGAAATGTTGTGAACATTCAATGGGGATTTTCTCAGCTTTGGGTAAAACGGCACAATCATTTTAAAATGGTCATATCTCCTTCAAATATTTTCCAATGTCATTGAATGATACATCATATGAAAGCTTACATTCTGTACTTTGAAATGCTTAGGCCCTCAAAAACTAGATCCATTATCGATACAATAATCTTTACAGTTTTGTACTGGTGCAGTGCTCGGGCCCTAAATATAAAATGAAGGTAAAGTAAATTAAATAAAGTAAATTTCAAACCTATAGCTAGTAAAAATAGAAAGGTTTTAGGTCTGCTTTTGAAAGACTAAAGACATTGTTGTTGCACACTGGTCGGTGCATATGCAGAAACATATAAGTCAGATTTAAAAAGGAGAACACGATGAGGAATATTTGGGGCAGAGGTTCGTTGTTGGCATCCAGGGAGTGTGTGTGCAAAGTTTGGCATGGATCGGGCCAACGGTGCCGGAGATTAGCTGATAACGGACGGACGGAAGGACGGAAGGAGGGAAGGACGGGAGGAAGGACACACACACACACACACACACGGACGGAGTGCAAAACATACTCTCTCCCCATGCCTTCGGCCTGGTGGAGACAACAGAGTGCAAAACATACTCTCTCCCCATGCCTTCGGCCTGGTGGAGACAACGGAGTGCAAAACATACTCTCTCCCCATGCCTTCGGCCTGGTGGAGACAACGGAGTGCAAAACATACTCTCTCCCCATGCCTTCGGCCTGGTGGAGACAACGGAGTGCAAAACATACTCTCTCCCCATGCCTTCGGCCTGGTGGAGACAACGGAGTGCAAAACATACTCTCTCCCCATGCCTTCGGCCTGGTGGAGACAACGGAGTGCAAAACATACTCTCTCCCCGTGCCTTCGGCCTGGTGGAGACAACGGAGTGCAAAACATACTCTCTCCCCATGCCTTCGGCCTGGTGGAGACAACGGAGTGCAAAACATACTCTCTCCCCATGCCTTTGGCCTGGTGGAGACAATTACGTATATGTGGGCGCTGGGGGCGTGTTCTCGTTTTTAAATCTGACTTATATGTTTCTGCATATGCACCGACCAGTGTGCAACAACAATGTCTTTAGTCTTTCAAAAGCAGACCTAAAACCTTTCTATTTTTACTAGCTATAGGTTTGAAATTTACTTTATTTAATTTACTTTACCTTCATTTTATATTTAGGGCCCGAGCACTGCACCAGTACAAAACTGTAAAGATTATTGTATCGATAATGGATCTAGTTTTTGAGGGCCTAAGCATACTCAAAAATTGTGCAACTTTGCAAACACATCAAGTTGCATACAATTATATTTGCAGAAGGTTCATTACATTGCTTGTTGGTCAGCACCACGGACAGTGACAAGGTGATGAGTGGTAAACAGACCAGCACCACGGACAGTGACAATAACAGTGACAATAGGTGATGCACTTTGCTACATGAGAATGCAACTCTCTCTGCCTTCAACCACTTAACTGAAACACTGGCAGCAACAATATTTTTGAAGGAACATGAGCCAAAGACAGCAGATAAACAACTTTATGGAGATTTCCGTCAGTGCCTTACCCCCTCCCTACACTTCTTTGCCTTAAAAAAACCCAAAAAACATAGCCAATCTACATTGACACGTGAGCTTGTAGATCGACTATTTGTACTATTCAAAAATGTTTTTTCAAAATAAAAATAAATTTAAAAAGGCATTTAGGGATAAGGCGTAACGACAAGGAATATAGGGCTCTTGGTATAGACGGAAAATAAGCGATCCAAGCACACTCAGTCTAGAGGGTTCTAAGTGAACTCTAGTGTCCCTTTTCTGGGGCATAAAACAAGCTTGGGATAGAGCTTAACAGAACATTTAACAGTGTTGTGTTGTCGCCGTCACAAGGCAGACAGCTGCCACGCTTCCACTTGGAGTTGTGTCCAGGGGTCATTTATGGGAAATGCCCTGATGCTTTGATCCTTTGAACAACCACATCACATGGACGCCTCTCTCTGTTCCTTAACCTCCCTCATGCACAGTTTGTACACCTGTCATTTTTCCTTTCTCTCAGACACCAGAGGGACACCGGCAAACCAAACATGGACATATGGGTTGTTAGTATGTGTCAGGACCTTGAGAGTGTAAAAGGTAACCATGGATCTAACCATGCTACCTGCCCTTGACAGGGCTGAATACCATGAGATTTTACTTGACTAAATCTACAGTTGATTTAGTCGATTTTAATGTATTTTGGCGGGCCGGCCCGTGATGGCGCTGAAATGCTTGATTTAATACTCGGCTGTGTGCCGAAAGTAGCAGATCTACATGCTCATGGCTATTTGGCACACAACCAAGCATGCATAAAATGACTTGTCTTAGTTCTGTTGGATCTCTTCTCCACTAGTCCCTCTTAATCTAGCTTTTATTTGTTGACAACATTGTCAGTATATTTAGTCATAGTTTTAGTCACCATAGCTTAGTTTGTTATTTAGATTTTATTTAGCTTTTGTCAGTGAAAAAAAATGAACACTGCCACCACCATGCTACATGACTGAAATAAAGTGAAAAGTAGCTCAG
>NC_136792.1:35240206-35242706 GCF_951216825.1 Electrona antarctica | reverse complement strand
ATGTGGGAATGTAGAGAAATGTGGGTGATGGAGATAGAGAGAGAGAGAGAGAGAGAGAGAGAGAGAGAGAGAGAGAGAGAGAGAGAGAGAGAGAGAGAGAGAGAGAGAGAGAGAGAGAGAGAAAAGGATGTCCATGTGATGATGTGTTTGTTCAAAGGATCAAAGCATCAGGGCATTTCCCATAAATGACTCCCGGACACAACTCCAAGTGGAAGCGTGGCAGCTGTCTGCCTTGTGACAACAACAACACAACATTGCTAAATGTTCAATGTTCAGTCTAACCTCGTTCCCACGCTTGTCACGACAACTCACAATGAGGACAAAGGGCCTGGTAATAAACTATGACAGAAAGTGTTCCTTCCCCCGGAAGTCTTTCAACACGTTTTTTTCGTGGAGATCTATTGTTTCCCCCCACTGAAGGAACACTTGTTTTGCTTACCCTAAGGAAGGCATTGGGCGCTCGGGTGACACCGTGGTGAAGTACCTGCATGCCAACAACCGCACAGGTCAAATCCCTGGCTTTGTTGAGCGTCTATCCACGAACACAATTGGCCCGTGTTCAGGGGAGGGAAGCCATGCGGGGAGGGTGATATCAGCACATACTCCTATATGGGCTGGAGGCGGCACCTGTCAGCAGGGAGTGTTGGACGGTGGGGAAAGGACGGAATAGCTGTGTCCTCCCGGTGGGGGCTCCTCACTGGTAGGTGCATGAGTATAGGATACAACACACAGAAATGTGTGTGGGGAGGCATCAATTTGCCCATCGCTAAGTCCCCCACCGAACCCGTCCTTGACCAATAGGCATGTTATCAACGGTTACTAATAGAGGAGAAGTGGCAAGCGTTCCTTCTCATCCATTGAGATGCACGTTAAATGACGGGATTTCTCCATCTAACTATAAATGCACAAAGTCAGAGGGCTGTATTTTGCGTGTCTTAAGTACCAGGTCTTATTACTTAACTTAAGACCTGGAGGCGTGATCAATGCCATTTGGCTATTCTGAGTGGCCAAAGAGCATTGACCACGCCTCCAGGTCTTAAGTTAAGTAATAAGACCTGGTACTTAAGACACGCAAAATACAGCCCTCTGTGTGTATGTGTGTGTATGTGCGTACGTCTGTAATCCACGTAACTTGAGAAACATTCGCCCCACCGTCTTCAAATTCTCCACACGTGTTGCACACCACCACAGGGAGTGCATTGCCCGGTGTCAGGTCCGTCGGATAGCCGGTTGTCCAGATAGAACCAGCACAAAAGCCTCTGCCCGGGCTCTGGACCTGATCACCCCTATATCTCCATGGGCTGGCCTGGCCTGACATCACAATGTGTTCTGACATCTGCATGTCAGGCATGCCCATATTTGGGCATGCCTGAAAGAACTCCATATATGGGCATACAAGGGACACAGACATAAGAACGGGGTGGGGCATCATGCATTTCCAACTTGCATTGCATCGTTCCAAGTATAGGCCAGTGTCCAACGGGCTCCGCCCTAGTATAAATAGCCTATAATCGATCATTTCAGTAGCAAGAGCTTCAAAATCTCTTCTAAATCTAGTCAACCAGGCCTACAGTAGGCTAGGCACTGGACAAATGTGCATGATATTATTTCAATAAACTAGAAGTACAAAGAAATGTTAGAGGGAGAAACCATATCCAACTCAATCAACTCTAACGACCTTCCGAGTTTTCATGTAATGCACGGTAAGACTACGGTGATTAGTATTATACTGCACTGTATTATTATCACCTGGGTGGGTCAGTAGTGTAACTTTCCCGACGTTAAGCTGTGTATGTGTTCAACAACACAGCCATGCAAAATAACACTGACAGAGCTAATTGGCATAACCACTACATACATTTACCTTAGCTAAAAGTAAAAGTTACTCAGTCAAGTTTTTTACCGGAGTACTTAAAAATAAACACTCAAGTACTCAATAGTAGGATAGTTTTTATTTTTTTAATATTGCCGCATTGCCAATGCATGTAAAGAACCTTGTCACTTTCCTAATAATTAATGCACTTGCTTTCAGAATGCATGTGTGTGTGTCCTAGGCCCTTTCGGGACCCTCGGTTACCTTTTCTGTATTTTGGACGGCGGTACCCTAGGGTCCCTTCCTATATCCACTCTCCATATAGGACGCAGCTTTACCACTGTCTGTTCACGGAGACCCGCGTGGTCGCTTGAGTGTTGATGAGATGTTTCAACGATGCATACAGCAGCAGTAAACGTGTGCGAAACAGCGTTAATCGGCATTGCCGTTACTAAGTATTTTTAATCTTTTTTTGAAGTTTTGGCTTCTCTGAAATTCTCTCTTCCTCACTTCCCATGTCCCGCCTCCCGAGCGGCGACTGGCTAGCTGCACGTTGCTGTATTTGGGCTCAGAATGTCTGAAGCTCAGCCATTTTAGAAACACAGGAAACATGTCCTCTTCTTATTTTGAAATTAACCAAAGGTAAGATCGGGCCATAACAGGAGTTATTAAATAGACCCACGACAC
>NC_136792.1:35230206-35235206 GCF_951216825.1 Electrona antarctica | reverse complement strand
ACACACACACACACACACACACACACACACACACACACACACACACACACACACACACACACACACACACACACAGGTGAGGGTTCGGTGCACCATGGGGGTTTGTGACCTCTGGCCTGCCATCTTCTCTTGCTGCCCTTTCTACTGAAAAGGTCAAACCATTTCTTCCTCCCTGTTCTTACGCCTTGATCTAGTCTTTCTTTCTTGCACTTTCTTGCACTCCAGAAGCGTTATTGTACAGAAAGAAGCTAATCTAAAAAAATAAGCAAATATACAAAGTACCCAGTGGGATTTGGTGTGCGGTTGTGTGCGTGCATTCAGCCAGTGGTTAAAACAATAAACCACCTCCAACTGTGACACAAACTTGCGTAAGCATCACGCTGCAGAAATAGGAGATATATAATAGGCTCTTGAGTCCTGCCCTATGAGCCACACAGCTCAGCAAGGCTTACTTTTACTTACATACATGGAATATGTCCTCTGCATCTACGCATCCTAATCATTATGAAACCAAAGTAAGCCATGCCGAGGCCCACAGGCACAGGAGCCTATCTCCTGTTTCTGTAGCGTGAGGCAGCTTGATGTAGGCTACTGTACTGTTCACCCCCTGGACATGGTGCTATTATGTCACAACCCAACCCTTGATGATGAGTCAGAGTGTCAAGCAGGGAGGCACAGTTTTTATAGTCTTTGGTATGACTCAGCCAGGGAATCGAACCCTGTCCTCCCAATCTCAGGGCAAACATTCTAACCACAAGGCATCTGAGCTGGTCTGAAACTAAAGAACCTTCTAAATACTGCACAGCTTGGTCTGTCCTTTTAACCACTTAAACCCACTAGTCTTAGTGAAATGGACATGACGACAAATGTACTCAGGTGGCTTTTTACGTCTACACCTTAATGTCCTAACTAGCAGATCTACAAGCTAAAATAAATGTACACATTTGACATTGTAGATCTTCTATTTTTGGGGTGAATGTCCACCCCCCAAGAATAGACATGTGTGGTTAAAGGACCTGGGTTATTAGTATGTATAGCATTATGCTAGACACAGCTTTAAAGCAATGACACACAGAGGAATTGGCCTTCATCTGACACAACACAATGCAGCCTCGAGAAATACTCTTGGGTCCAACTCTGCAAAAAATGCTGTTTTTTAGAGGGCAAAACAATGTGTTCCCAGACTGACTGTGTAGAAATGTACACACCCTCCCAGGTTCATTTGGAACCCCATCAAGTAACCCATGAAGGTCTATATAGACCTATATACACACACACACACACACACACACACACACACACACACACACACACACACACACACACACATACACACACATACACACACACACACACACACACACACACACACACACACACACACACACACACACACACACACACACACACACACACACACACACACACACACACACACACACACACACACACACACAACTAACAACAGTCATTATACTACAAGTCACGATGAGAACGAGTCGTCTTTCTTGTATGCCTGTGTGTGAATTGGTGTGAATTCATGTGAATATATGACTGCTATTTGGTATATGTGCTGTTAGTATATTTGCTGCTCTGGGGTTGCAGCTGCTGCCATGAACAATGGAGTGAACTACAAAAACCTATTGGGACAGCTGTACACATGTAAACATCTTTTTCATGTTTTGGCCGAGTGCCCTTATTTCTCTGGAAGTGGAATGTCACAATGACTGCGAGATGAAAGAGCGAGGCTGTCAGCTGTAATGTGAGCAGTTAAAGATCCGCAGCCCTATTTTGTACACTGACCCTCCGATATGGTGGTGGGGGGGATTGCAGAAATACTGGAAACATAAACACGACATGCAAGTAGTGATTTCAGAGTGTAGGCAAATATTTTGAATGTGGAATGACTCATGCAAAAGCTTGCATGTGCCCCCTGTACTAAATATCTTCCCCAGTCCACTCACAGAAGCAGAATTATTTTATTAGAGAGATTAATGGAGTGTTTATTCAAATTGGAGACCTTCAGCTTGCGTTTAACCATTCATAGTCACACACTTCACTGGTATTCTGATACAACATAAGTAGTTATTATGGCAACAAGCGCCGTCTGGGTATTACTGCTAGCCAAGCTTTCCTGCTGGACATTCCAATTGTATGGAACGCAACTGACAGAACAAAATGTTAACAAGTTGGCCATCAGTTGGCCAGAAAAAGGAAAACATTTAGAGGCAAAGCCACTTTCACTGGAGAGTAGCTATCGCGGTCTGGATATTTTCCCACTAATGAATACATCATCTCCATGTCCAAAACTGTTACTTCTCAGGAGCCAATTTATTAGTTTGAAAGACATTTTAAAAGTTTAGATAGCCAATCTACAAGCTCACAACGCATCACATTGGTAGATCAGATGGTAGATTATGCTACTTTTGTGCGATGCCCTTGTTTGAAGAAATTAACATAAAAAGTTAAAAAAATTGAGACACCAGACAGCACCAATAGAAAGCTGAGACCCTTACCTTCTCCTTGGGGCCGGCCGGCGTGGACTCCGGCTTGGTGCGGATGGTGAACGGGGAGGCGAGCCTCAGCAGGATGCCCCGGAAGGAGGGCTCCATCCGGGGCGAGACGATCTCAAAGCTGTCCCGGAAGTCCAGGGTCTGGTAGGGCGTCTCCAGCCGCACCTGCTTCCGCAGGTGCTCCCCCACCTGCAGCACCTCCATGAGGGGCCCCAGCACCAGATGGAAGGGGAAGGCGCGGCAGAACGTGGCCAGGCCGATGCGCAGGTCCGTGGGGTCCGTGGAGTGCGCGAGTGGGGGGCGCACGTTGGCCGGGGGCGGTGGGGGAGGCGAGGTCTCCCGGATGAGGAAGGACGAACAGACGACGGGGGCGGCGGAGGTCGGAGAGGGGGAGGACGGCGAGACAGCGGGAGACGCAGGAGGAGGAGTCAGTGCGGAGTGGTGTTCCGCGTCCTCATTGGGTGACGGGGGCGTGACGGGCGGGGCTTCCTCCACCTCCACCTCGGAGTAGAAGATCCGCCGGGCGGCGGCTCGGATCAGCCCGGGCATTACCAGTCCCACCACGGGGGCAGGGTTAAAACAGTGAAGCAGTAACACCCTTTCCCCACCTCCCTCTCCCGCCACCTCTCTCCCTCCACCGCCCCACCTCCCCTCCTCACGGGGGTCCTCGCACTGGAAGGAGGGGCTCTCGGAGGAGACGCGGCGGCCCGTGGACGTGCGGATGTGCTCCAGGATGGCGTCGAAGCCGTTGAAGAAGTCCTGGAGGTTGCTGCCCACGGCGCGCAGCACGCGCTCGTTCTCCTCGAAGCAGAAGCCGAAGAACTCCTCGCCGAAGCGCTCACGCAGCTCGCAGAATGGCACGCCTGTAAGGATACGCCACACACATGTACATATACATGCACATGCGCGCGCACACGCACACACACACACACACACACACACACACACACACACACACACACACACACACACACACACACACACACACACACACACGGCAAGAGTAATTTATTTATGTCCACAGAAGAAAAAAAATCCCAAACCCGGAATGGATCTGTGAAATTAATTTTATCTGATTCCGACCGAAAACATTTTCAAATAAGAAAAGTTAAAACCTAACCCGGATGGACCCGTGACAATTTTGGTTCGAGATCGTATAATTTAGAGATTCCGAGAGACCCGACTAGTAATCAATGATTATATGCCGGTGTTTTCAATTAAATTCAGTCTGGCAGGCAGTTCCAGCCGGCTTACCTTGCAGTATGGTAACCCATGCATTGCATAGCTCAACTTTTATTTTTGTTGCGCTGCACGGCTGCAGTAATCTGATCCTAAACCAGCCTAAAACATTGCACAAGTTAAACAGCACTTCATTGCGTTTCTCTTTCACCACTGCAGCCAGTGCCGTCTCCAGGCACAAATCAGCAGGGGGGCATACTTTTTTCCAAAGGGTGCACTTAATTTTTCAAACCCCCCTATGTATAACAAATAGGCGCCTATTAACAAAGTGATGCTTGAAAAAGACTACAAGTATAGGCTACAATTATGCAGCAGCTCCAACAACAAACAAAGAAATACAAATATGTTGAGCATTATGTCTTCTGCATGCATATATCACCTTGTATTTCTATTACTATTCAAATTATTTGAACAGTATATATTTACAATAATCATGGAGAACTTAGATTAGATTTAACATTTGTAAAACATTAACATATTGGTAGGGTAGGGGACTACTAGTACTGGCCAATCTGGACTGGAGGGGCACAAAGTCCAATCTGGGGGGCAATGCCCCCTGTAGAGACGGCACTGACTGCAGCGTGTCGCAGTTGTGCCACACGCACAGTCACACACAGTATCATTACGTAGTATGGGTCTTCTTGGATGCACTCGGGTATTACACATAATGATAGACAGACCAGAGGTCGGCAGGATATACGATTCCGACCCGGCCAGAGTGATTATGATAAAACACAGATCCGACCCATGCATATCTCGGGTCCTATAGGGTATTTTCAAAATCGGGGGGCCCGTGAAGAGCTGTACTCAGTTGGCAGTTACACAGCTGTGCACTGTGGGTACAGGTTATGACTAAAATGCTCCTATTGTTCCATTTCTGATCTGGCGGTGGAGTGCAGTGTTGCCAGATTGTGTGAGTTAAAAAGCAACAAGGTCTAAGAAAACCAGTCCAAAAGAAGCGACTATAGGCCATGTGAGCACTTTAAACCTGTATACTGTAGATCTGCTATTTTCAAAAAATCTTGAAATAAGATTTGGAAGATTTTTGAAAAAGTCTTGGGGGAATCAATGACATGAAAATATCTGAGAACCACTTTAAATAATATGGTAGGCATAAACATGTTTTTGAAGCAAGCCCAAATAAGCAACTATACACTTAAAAAATTATCACAAGCCGATATAATTACCAATATAAGTGAATTTAAATAAAGAGAAGCCCAAAGCCCAAAGAAGCCCAAAGTTGCTTAT